>NC_135438.1:3903382-4143382 GCF_051991255.1 Vanacampus margaritifer
TTCACATTCAGCCAAATTTGTATTAATTGGGTTATTTTTTTCTTACTCTCTGATGGGCTTTACAACTGTGGGTTTTTGTGGGGCGTTGTGTTGGGAAAACCTAAAACACATGGAAGTATTCATGAGACAAATGACATCTTTTGTTGGACTGTAGTGAGTGCATTTCTCCAGCATTGAATCTCATCATTGATAGACTACCACCTTTTGTTATCTTAGATATGTTATCGCCTCAGATCAAAGGATACTGAAGGTTTTTTTTCCTCCTCAAATTCCTCCGTAGGTACAGTAAAAAATGATTACAGTTGTGTGCATGAGATAAGTAAAACTCTTCAAAGCTATCGGGATGAAATGGGGGTCAAGGCGAGACGGTGTCAGAATGTTCCCAAATGAGTTTTCGGAAATGGTTTTGGATCTTCATTTTCAGAGTCAACAGCCAGCAGGCGCAGCAACGTGTGTAATTTGCGATGATTAAAGAGGTTTATGCATGCCTGTGTAAATGTTGATGGCCCAGCCAGGAATCACCTGGCGCATCATAGACACATTTCCATAACTCCCCCTCTCTTAAATACCACAATGGGATGTGAGACTGCTCAGACTGCAACCACATGCAAAAGCTTCTCATCATAACGGGATTACACATGGAGGAACATTTGAGCTGCATGAGTACCTGGACTTACAAGTGCCCCCACTAACTTTGTGGGCTTTTCTAGTCATCCAACACACAAATAATACAGTATAGTAGTTAGTTACACTTTATAAAGTGATGAAATAATGTGTGGAAGTCAATGTTGCTAACGATTTATCCACCCTTTTTAGGCATATTCAAAACCTCCCTTAAAATGGCGCAACATTTTCCCTATTCAAAGCATGCAGCAAAATGTGTCATATTTTTACAGTTTTCTATCTACTATCTATCTAAACCTACTTCATATTTTCTTAGGTTCATTAAAGACTCTAAATTGTCCTTAGATTGGAATGTGAATTCTTGTCTATATGTGCCCTGTGACTGGCTGGCGGCCAGATTATGTTGTACCAACCAAATTCTGTTGGGAGAGGCATGAGCTCACCCCTGACTTTGATGAGGAAAAGTGGAATTAAAAAATAGGATGGATTGATTTTAGGCTAAAGTTTTTAGTTTTTTTTCTTCAGCAATTGAATATTTTAAATGGGAGATAAAAATCCAATTACTGCAGTCTTTGGGAAGGTGACAGTTTTTTCCCGTTTTGGGACAAATGAGCTAGTATATTTTCATACTAACGTCCTTAAATGTCCTTTTAAATAGATTTAGAGGACCCCTCAAGGGTTAGGAATGTGTGATTTATTCCTAAAACACGAACGTTATCCTTTTGGGAGTACCTAATATCCGTGGATTAGCTTCAGGCTGTGTGTGTTAAAGCTAAAACGTTAGCATTTGTAATTTCCCAGAAGCCATCCGAGTTAATGAGCGTTTCCACATAACCTCTACTGCATAAAAGGATCACCTTATTTTTCCCCTCACAAAACCTACTTGCTTTACTTGGGTTTATGTAGGTGTGACCAGTGCGATTTAGGTTTTGATGAGCAGTAGGTCAGTATCGGGGGGAGGCGGGGTTAAGGCTTTACAAAAGGGCCAGAAGAAGAGCGACAATGGAGAGGCCGGCCCATTGAAAGGCCACGGCACGGCCTCTCCTGCATGCCAGGCATTCCAATGCGCTGTGTAAAGGTTGGGCGATGAGGTGGCCTTTTCGCACCGCGGTCTTGTCTGATGCACCCAGCGCCTTCAAAGGCCATTCTGGGCACGCTTGAATTGCTCCCGACGACAGCTAACGACACCTAGCTTCAAATATTTGCCCAGTTTTGTGGGTCGTGAAGAGGAATAATGAATTTTGTCCTCTTTGCGTGTTCCAAAAGTGAAGATAGATTTAATGTAAGAAAAATACACCTTTGCAAAAATGATTTAATAAAAAACAGAGAATCTCTGGACAAATAACAGCCTCTATCATCACTTAAACATCGTGGGATTCAGAGCGTCAAATGTAGCTCTTCCGCGTGCACAACGGTTTCTTATAGTTAAAAAGACCTCCTCTCTTTCATTTGTAGACAAAACATACTTTCTGGTACTTTTCCGTGAGCGATGGCGAAAACAGAGTCAGGTGTGGGTGTTCAAAACAGATTCGGTTCTCAAGGACCAAATGTGTTTTCGCACAAAACGCTGAGAAGGAACTTTTTTAGACTAAATAGTATGTCCCAGCTTAAGGTCAGCCTATACGAAGTCAACACCATCTGCTCTGCACAGGACACACAACATTTTGACAAGGTTAATATAAATAATTAAAATGTTAATAATGTGTAACAATGGTTAATAAAATAAAATGAAGTATTGAAAATGTTATAAAATCTTTCAGTCGCTTATCCTGCAAAAAAAGCCACGTGTTGCTGAAAAAGTGATTAAATATGACGCTTGAGTATGGAATAAGAATATATAGAATATATAGAATTTATGGTTATGCAAAACAAAAATGCAGTAATCGCTTGTTTTATGTTTAGGACCTAGAAATGTTTTTAATGCAAACATTTAGTTTAATTTGACTTTACTATGATATGCTATGGCGGATTCTGACATTAAATAAAAATGACTTCATCACTGTAGGAACAGATCTCCAACAAACTGAGGGATCCTCTATAAAAGATGTGAAATGTTGCTTCATGCTTTGAATGGGAAAATGTAGCACTGGTTGAAGATGTCCTTTAAATCGGTGGTTCTCGACCGCCGTCCTGCAGCACATTAGTGTGTGAGAGAAATTAGTCAAGTTCCCCTCATTGGGGCGGAATTATGTAAAACAAGTAATGTATCTTGAGTCGTCTTTCTCAGCCTGTGACATAGGGAGGCACATGGAGAGCATCATTTTTTCAGTATATATACTTATATTGACATTTTTATTTTGTGGTGTACAGTGAGATTTTTTTTAAATGTTCCTTGACTCAATAAACCCAGATACGCGTAAGCAAATACTGTAGATGGATAGTTGACTTGCTTTGAAAGAAAGGTCTTTTGAATGAAGGAACATCCTTTTAACTGTATTTTCGGCTTTTTGTGTTATTGTACGGGCTTGAAGTGTTTTTCATACAAATATTTGCTGTACTTTTCATACAAATATTTGCTGTAGCATCATAGCTTAGCAGTAGACTGGGAATCTGTTGTAAGCCAAGAGGCCCCTGTAAAACGTGTGAAGCTTTGTTTTGGGAATCCGTTGTACGCCAAGAAGCGCCTGTAAAAGATGTGAAGTTTTGCTGCATACTTTGAATGAGGGGAAAAAGTGTTTTTCATACAAATATTTACTGTAGCATAGGTTAGCAATAGCGTATGGGAACCCGTTGTAAGCTGTAAGAACCCCCTGTAAAAATGTTGCTGCATGCTTTGAATGAGGTGGATAAGAACCACCATCAGATCTTTTAAAAAATCTGCAATTGTCACTAATAACAAAAAAAGCACAAAATGTAGAAATATGATATACCCTTTTTTTCTTTCTTTCTTTCATGCTTTCAATTTGAAGTAAAGAGCATCGACGTAATATCGAGATGTTTTGTCTGTGTGCCGCTTAAAAACCGGTGGGAAACTCTTTCAGTTTGTGACTGAGGAAGTGAATGATATTCCGAAACAGCTGTCGAGCGAGAGACGGCAGCAGTTCCTACCGTCCCAAAACATGCTGGTGGGAACCTTTCCAACTCGCCGAGAAGAATGGGCCTTTCTCCAGCTAATGTTTAATGCCAGGCGGTGAACTTGAGGCCGGAATACCTCTCGGGCGGCGATGCGGCACTAAACGGGAGCGTGTCATTGTGCGATTGTCTTCTTTTGGAGGGAAATGAGTACTGGGAGGTGTGGACCCCCCCTTTTGAACAGGTCCCCTAATAATAAAACAAGCTGAAGTGTGAGTGCCTCATTCCAGGCATGACAGATGCAAGGCGCGAGGAGAAAGGGGGATTTTTTTGATGAATAAGGAAATGATGAATCATGGCAACGGGCGAAGCATAATGGAGCATCGTCTGCGTGGAGTTGAATTAACATCTCGCGCAGCAGCCACCCACGCGACTGCAACGTTCGTGTTTGAAGGGGTCGGGTCAAAAAGGAAATGAAGACGAGAGCCACCGCCGTCTCCCGTGTGACATCAATGGGGCTGCGGAGAAAATAAATAGGCGGGCGGAGGTCAGCGTTAGCAATTATCAGCAGTCATTTGGACGCTCCAGTTTGGAGCCAATGCAGCCATTTCGAATAGAGGAGAGTCGAGGGACAAATGTCGTCGCTATAGCTTGTTTAGCAGATTCTATGCGTACTGAGTAATATGGAAAATTAGGGCTGAACGATTTTGAGAAATCTACTTTTCTTTCGCCCTCCATATTGCTTTTGAATATGTAATTATTTCTTCAGGGTTCTTGGGAGTATATTTTTTTATTTGTTTTTTTCCCCTCATCTCTTTTTTTCCCTCAGTTTTGTATTTTTGTACAACCGTCATAACATCGCAACTTTACTCTCGCAGTGTGATCATTTGAGGTTATTTTTCATCCGAGATAAACGATGATAGACTGCGGTTTGAATGGAGTCATATTGATGCTGAACATTTCCCAAACGCAAAGAAAATATGTAGTTACATAAATGCACCCTTAGTGTCCACAAAACGGTCATCTTTTTGTGCCTGAGATTTGCCTGTCGGTAATCAGAGCTATGAAGCCATCTGGCGCGTTAAGTGGGCAGCATCAGTCGACTGTCACCTGCCACGCTGAAAGGCTAATATTGGCCCTTTTGAATGTGTGTGCGAATAAGCAGGTGCACCAACAACACTGACAATGCTGATAGATTATAATACAGAGGTCGGCCGATTTCTGTCGTCTCATCTGCCGCTTGAGCTCATTTGGAAGTTTGCACACTGTTGACTCTTCTTTGGTGGACAAACATCGTATTCAAATGTTAAGAGATGCAGTTCTGAGCAAATATTGGCATTGCAACGCACTTAAGTACAAGTGCTCATGACGACGGCCCTTTTTTTTTTGTGTGTCTTCTTTAAGACGAGACAAGGTTGTCAGAGCTGCCCAAGTGTGAAGAGGATGCCACAATTCTTCACGTTGTCTTTTCCCCCTCTCTTTTGGATTGTATTTTATGCTTAATACAGAGCAGCATTTCTATTCCAAAATTAACTTGCTGCATCATCTGATTTCCTTTCCATGCGTCTTTGTGGGTATAGATGGCTGACATATACCAATTTTGTATTGGTCTATTTTAATTATTTTTTTTCAGTGTTTTGGGGAAAAGAGAGGCAGCCGCATGATATTATGATTTTTACAATCCAGTTTGATTCTCATAATATTCTGATTTAATCTATGAATATACATTTCTGTGAGGAATTATTTGAGTAGGGGAGTGCCCTGCAGCCATGTCAGGGTAAAATACCCACAGTGAAATTCCTACACACCGTTTCTTGTCATGTTTGCAGGTGCTAATGGATTTAAATGAAATTACAATATGCTAAACTTGTCTTTGAGTATTTAATACAACAAATAGGAAGTACAAAACTATGGGCTAGTCGAAACAGCAGCGCTGGTCTCCCGTGGGATCAGGAAGTCAGGTGATTTCCTCCCCTGCTCCCCCCCCCTACACACACACAGTGAGATAATGGGTCATAAATCAGTGCCAGCCCCTCTGTCCTAGGAAGAGCTGATTAATCGAAAACCTTCATGTCTTTATGTGATTGCATTATTATTTAGCCTCATCAGTATTATCAAGCCAGCTACTGTATGTCTGTGTGTGTAATTTTATCTTAATTTGTAGTGAAAGCTGCAGCATAAAAATATAGCTTGTATTTGGGGGGGGGGGGGTAGAAAAAATTGTCAGTGCACCCATTGGAAGTTGTTAAAAATTACGTTTTTCAATGAATGTTAGTAAATTTAGGTATCTTTTCTGATCTGTGCAAAAGGGCTCTCTTGCTCCTCATGCACTTTAAATGAACTGTCAATGGTTCTTGTGGGTGGAAAATTAAATGCTGTTTATGTATTTTGGAGTGAGCACACAATGTACATAATTTGAAATTGCTTATGGCTGAAAGCCATACCTGGCAAACTAGGCACAGAGCTCTACTTCTCTGATTTCAGTCTTGTTGTAGGTGGTCTTGAGCAATGAGTGCGATCTAGTGATGGAACATAATTAGTTTAAAAATAATCAGCTATACTGTAGTAGTTTTTTCTTTCTTTTCAAATGCACACTGCTTTATGTGCTCTTTCAAAATTATATATTCGCGACAATTTCCTAGTGAGGTGGGTGGGGGGGGGGGCAGTTTTAGGGCGTGGTACGCGCATCAATTGCTTGTGCAACAAGTGGTGGTAGATAGGAGTTGATAGTGCTTCAATCCGGCATGCTTGCAAATCCAGAGAGAGGGCGCTGAGCGCCGGACTGCACCATTCAGCTCCACTGGGGAGGCTCGAATGCGATCCATGCGGAGGAGTCGTCTTTTTGCAGCGTGCGCAGAGGAAGACGAGGACGCACACTCACTCTCCGCTCCCCCACTCGTCGCTCTCCGTTCCTCCTCCCCTGCCGTGATCACTCCCTGCTCGGCGGTGCGCGAGCCTCCAGTCGACCGCCGCATCGCGTCGTTGACACGGACACGAGACTCGCTTCTTGCCCGGCGTCCGACTGGAGTTTATTTTTCGCTAATTTCCCCCCTCCGCGTTGTTTGTTATTCGATGCCATCGCTCGGGGGGATTCTACTGAAAGCAACGCGGGTGGAGGGGTGACGTGCCCGAGCATGTTCACAGCGGAGGCGGCGTCGGATCTACCTGCGAGTCGGCCGCCGGCCTCACGCCGTCACAGCCCCGCCACCGCCCCCGCAGAAGCACCGCCACACTCCAGCCAGCGTCACTGAGCAGGAAGGAAGCGCCCGTCGGCTCCCAAAAAGCAGCACCATGGGGTTCTACGGCACTTTGAAGATGATTTTCTACAAAGTGAGTCACTGCGTCGACTCGCAGTTTTATGATTATGAGCTTCCTCTTCTTTCTTTTTTTTTATGACGCGCTACTCGTGGGTCAGGTTGCTCGGTCACTGCGGAGGACGGAGAGCGGCGTGGCGCAGAGATCCAAACAGCCCAGTGAGGCCTCGCTCTGACGTTTATTTGTATATTCTCCACGCCGATTTGGCGTCCTCGCCTTGCTAAATGCGCACATTGGTCTGATTCCGCGGACGGGTGACAGCCTTGGCACTCAAGTGGAGGCTTTTTCAAAAAATGACAAAAACGAGCACGGACTTCATCGATTTGACGCACTGTGCAGTATTGCTTTCAGCAAAGACACAGTCGGGGTTTGTAACTTGTGGGTGGAGGCCCAAATAGGGATCCGTTCAGGAGTTGACTTTTTGGACACGTTTGATTCCATGTTGGGTTAATTACTTTGAAAATCAATTTATTTTGAAAAGCATGCACTGCATCAAAAGGATTTTTCCCCTTAAAAATTTTCATATTTTACAATATAATAAAAATTTTTTTTTAAAAAAAGGCAAGCAGAATTGGATTTGTCTGTAAAACAAACACTATAACAGGGAGGTTAAATGTTAATTTAAAAATGTATTAAGAAGAAAAAAGGTTTTAAATTACAATTTTGTTTATTGGCGTGGGGGGGGGGATTGTAATTGTTAAAATTGGTAAATTTAACAGCAGGAGTACTTTTGAATGTGATTTTCCAGCATTAAGGCCTCTTTAGACATCTTTACATAGCATTTTTTTTTTTTAAATATCAGCGCTCCAATTGAGCCAAATCACTGACAAATAATTTAGTTTGTCAAATTAATTAGTTATTATATTTCATGGAGTAACTACGTCTTGTGGTTACTTTTAATTGAGAGGTCTTAAAATGGCCTGAAAATGTTTTTATCTTTGTAATTACAATTTAAGCTTTACAAAACTCAGAATGAGCCCAACCACCGACATCCATTACGTTCATAAATGTTTAAAAAATTAAAAATATTTTGATCATAACACAGTCCTTGATTGTGCTTAATCATATTAGTGAAGGAGAAGTCTTAAATTTGATGAAATAGCCTTTAAAAGTCTGAAACTTGACATTCTTCTTCCCCACAGATACCCTCCTTTTTTCTTTTTCTAAATATGCTCTGAAACGCCCTTTGCATTCATACTTGTGTGCTCTCACAAAAGGCTATTTTATTTAAAAAAAGATAATAGTTGACTTGTATAGAAGTGACTGGAAAGTGAACGACATTGGTTCGCTTTGCAGCAGGGTTTTTCTCGCGTGCATGTGATCTGTTGCCTGTCGGAGTCTCTCACTGACAGTACTCCTCACCACTCCCATGACATTAAACATTTGCCCCAGGCTCGGACCTGGGATAATAGGTCACTGTGTCAGCTTGTGTGAAGTAGAGTATTCTCCACGTCAGGATATCTGCTGGGTGGAAGCCATCAAAAGTGAATATATGAAGGAGTGTTTGGGCCAATGCATGTCATATGCACACGTGGGTTGTGATTGGAATATTGATTGCCATTTTTGGCAGATACAGAATTAGTCTTGTTACCTTTAGGGTTAGGCCTTACTGTAACCTGTTACACTTGGCATACAAATTAAATTTGTTGCCTGACCAACTCAAATCTGTTGTATTTTCTATTGAAATGAATGGGAAGGTCATTAATCTATTTTATCACTCAAAAGACATCAATACATATTTCTGACATGGTTTTCAATTAAAAGAGAAAAGCACCCAAAATGGAATGTGAAGAATTCACTTTTTTTTGTAACATTTTTTTTGCTTGGAACAAATGGACATTGTGCCACTCCCTCTGATGCGCAAGCCACCATGAGACAGTATCATAAATACGTTACATATATTTAAATACGCGCACGTTTGATGATGAAATACAAAAAAGTTGCAATCAAGATGAAATCATGTCATTTTTGCAAAGCATAAAGAATACATGCTTTTGTTTTTTTTTTCTTCTATAATTAGTGATGATCCATTTATCTTCCAATACCACTTAGTAAAGGTTTATAATTACTGCCTTATCAATGCTAGTTTTGTTAATCCGTCTACAGATTGATGTTATGTGTTAGCATTAAGATAGCAAACTTTTGTCAGAGTTGTCATCACACAACTTGTAATTCTCCTTGTTTTATGTTTAATTTCAAGTTAACTTCAACAATGAGTGGCAATAATCAGCTTATGTAAGCACACTTTGCCTCTTTTTTTTTGAAGAAGAAATGTTGACGAGCTGGTAAACTGCACCCAGGAATGAAAGATTAGACACTACGGTAAAAAAAAAAAAGCACAACAAAGTTAAAAAATAAATAAAAAATCTCCAAGGCTCGAAAAACTCGTCAAGGTACCATTGTGTATTTTTAATGGAGGAGAAAAACTGCAAGACGCAAAGCTGTTGGGCATTTGAAACGCTGCGGGATTTTGCCGCTCTGTCCAAACGTATCAAAAATACTTTCCTTTGCGTCCATCTGTCATGCCGGATGTGGTGAAAAGAGGGCTGCGGAAGCACTTATCATCCACATCCCCTTCTTGTGCTCTTCTTCACACACAAGAAGAGGCCTTGTTACATGCTTCCTCTTTTTCTTCTCCACACCTTAATTTTCTCTGATGTTCCCATGCACACACGCATAAACACACGTTTCACAAAGTGTGCATACATCACACGCCCTGGCTCTCCTTGGCTACTAAACTGCTATTGCAATGAGATCACCACTCGGTGGTTGGCTTAAGTAACCTCTAAACCTACACACAAACTCGATCTACACACTTTCTGGCTGCTTTCACACCCATATTTGGATTCCCCTGGTCTATTTTCTGCCCTTGCTAACCAAAATGCGTCACAACAAACCCGTTGATTGTGCGCTTTCTCTTATTGTTGGTTACAAGAATGTAAACAGGATGGAGGTTAGCTGTCCACAAAAGTGGGTGATACAGCTAAACATTATTTTACTGTCAATAGCTTTCCAAGATGGACAATCCAGCAATATGGCAAATCAGGTTTTCGAGTTTATGCTTTGTTAGCTATACATTACACATGCAATACCAATAGAAACCCACGGGGGCAATGTTTAAATCATTAAAAACACCAAAAGTGGTCGTCAAATGCTCTCATTGTAACACCAATGGAAGAACCCTCACCATGGACACGCCTTGAGGTGTTAAAGTACGAAGACATTCACATTTTCGACATTCTTAATCCTTCCTCCGCCGTCGCCATGTTTGTTGTCAAAAGGTTACTCTGAATGAATTACGTGCGGCTTTAGAGGCTCTTTCAAAGTGCCGTTTCGCATGCTAACGGTAGGAGGAAATCATCAATTGTGCTTTAGATCACAGTCTTAATGTCCTGAGGGGGGTTCGGGTGGCGGCGGCGGCGACACATTAGCGTGCGAGTCATGTACACGTGCTTCTCCTCCCATCAGTCGCTTTTAGCGCATTGATTCTGTAGTCTGTTTTCGATACAGAAAAGAACAGGCGCAGTCACTGATAGCCAGCATTCCTGCTTATATTTTAAGGGTTTGGGTTCTAATTAAAACCCCAAACACCCCCCTTGGGACAGTGGCGGGGGGGCGGTTTGGAAAGAAAAAACACTGAAACTGGCCAAATTATAGAGACTGACAAAATAAATGACCGATCTGGAGGAGAGACGTGTTATCAAGCCTGTGCAGATCCAGACAGTACGGCATCAAATATGCAGCTTTTCTCTTTAGTTATCGCACAAACAGCAGAAAAGGCAACGTGGGACAACGCTGTTTTAATTCACAGTAGCACACCCCAAATATTTTAATCACAGGCAAATTTAGTGTGTTTTAAATATTCCTTGATGTCAACAATGGAGCAAAACTGCAATCTCTTGCTTCAGTTGTGACCGTGTTACGAGTTAACAATTATTTCTATGCATCAAATATAGGTGGAAAATAACGAGTTGAACCAGACTTTCTCAAACTTTTTTCGTCCTGTGACCCTCACTACAAATAAATGTATCCACATTCCCCCTCATAATTCCAACACTTATCATAACTATCATGTGAACTCCTAAATTTCAAAGGAATGAAAATTTACCAAGAATAAAAATATTTTTAAAAAAGACAAGGTTTTTTTCCCCCACAATTGAAAGTTCTAACTCAAACAACACTACTATGCAATTAATTTGACAACTTCATTATTTTTCTGTACAATTAATACTGTTAAAACCATTTTTTCGACCTGCTGTCGACTAAAGATGACATCACCTGCGCTGAGGAAGAAGGTAACGACCAATCACAGCTCACTTGTATTCTGGGTTTGGTCAGCAAACTGAGCTATGATTGGTCGTTACGTACTTCCTCAGCACAAAAAAAAAAGTTTTTAACTCTTTGACTGCCAGACGTTTTCAGAAAAGGGATGCCGTGGGTGCCAGCCGATTTTAAGCATTTTGACTGATCTTTCAAGGTCCATAGAAAATTATGTGTTTGGACTATGGAAACACACATACTACCAAATGAAAGATTGGACTCTCATCTTTCATCAGAAAAAAAAGTTTGTTTCTACCTTATTCCGTTTTTCAGTAATCAACAATAGAAAATGGTTAGTTTCACCTCTGTTTTGAAACAAACGTCTTTTAACGTCTTTGGCACTCCTCCATAGGATTTTACTAAACGTTATTTAACGTTTTTGGCAGTCAAAGAGTTAAGGGTATTAATTATACATGAAAATGAAGTTATCAAATTAATTGTGGACAAAATATTAACTTTTTTTACTGCTGAAAATGGCTAAATGGGTCAAGTATCACTTTAAATAATTTTAATCAGTCAACAAAATTAGTTTTTACTCCGCTGTATGCAGCGAGGTCAGCATTGCAGATGAAAATCTATTCGTAATAAAATACCTTTTGTTCTCAAAATATTCAGGGATGTCATGTTTATGACATGTCACAATCATCCCAAAGCTTGGGGTAGTAATGATCAATTGCTTCAAGACATGTTTTTTTGGTGGCGACACATAAAAATGATATTTCTTTAAATAAAATAATCATAATCTAATAATGTTCTAAACATCTGCACAATAAGTGGAAGATATAAAAAAAATAAATCAACCTGAAAGTGAGGGCCACACACATCTTGTCAAACAAGCAACATGTTGAATTAATTGAGGAACGAGGCCATCCATCCACCTTGTATACATCATTTGGAGCAGTGTGCACGTTTGAGGGAGTGTTGATGAGAGGGCTGATCACTTGCATGTGTGGCAGAAACGGAACAGATCATCTTAAAACACAAGCGTCTTTGTTTGCTCAATTATGGGGAAAATGAGAATATAATCAACTGGAGACAGCGCCATGTGTTTGTTAGTGGCTAGTGCGTCTGCTTCACAGTCGAGAGGTTCTGGGTTCAAATCCCCGTTTTCTCATGCTTCAGTAGATTTTTTTTTTTTTCCCCAGGCTTCTTTCACATTCTAAAAACATTGTTAGGTTCATCAAAGACTGCGTGAATGTGAGTTGAAATGATTGGTTGTCGGTTAGGGCCCAGTGATTGACTGCCGACAAGCCCAGGGTGAACTCATCTTCTCTTGACAAAGGTCACCTGGGGTTGGCTACATGCAGATTTCGCCAACTATTCTAAAGGAAATTGTTTTTAAATGAATACCTTAATGGCAGGATTGTTATGCCGCTCGTGCATTGTATCTCATTAGCTTTGTATACAGCGCAACGGTTAATATATTGATCCTCTGTTCTTTGGCTCCCCATTAGCATGAATTTGACGCTAGCAGATTTTAATATTCCGAGTTCCAGACACAATGCTAACAACGTCTGAGGCAATTCTGCACCGCGCTCGGCAAAAAAGGGAGGAAAAAACGACACGACCTGCTTTTTACGCGCCTTTAGAACTTTGCTTTGTTGGAGTTGAAAGCAAAAGTATTCAAATAAAATTGGCCCCCATTGTATTGTTTTAACTGTTATCCTCCACCACAAAGGCTTAATTCATGTTAGTGAGTCTAACAGTATCCTTCTCTCTTGTTTTTCCTCCTTAGATGAAGAGAAAGTTGGACCATGGCCCCGAGGTCCGATCTTTCCCTTCAGGAAAAAAGCCCTGCAAAGGTCCGGAGTACCCAAGGTGAGCTTCATCCACACACTCAAAAAATAAGTCAAGACTACTGCAAGGCATTTTGATGCCAGTCAGGCTAATGTTTCGTGTGGAAGCACTTTTTATGCATTGCAGAAAAAGCTAAGGAAAGAAAAGAGTCATTTGACAAAGGTCTTGTTTCGAAAAAGTTTTGTAAAAAAAAAAAATAAATAAAAAGCAGAACCTGGCACTTAGTCTTTTGACGTCACTACAAAATACCATTAGTAGTCCATGAGCCCATGGACTACTAATGGTAACCGCTTTTGGTACGCAAACGAATCAATGCCCAAGTAAAATAAAATGTTCATTAAATGCTAGGGTTTAGGCAAATACGTTTTACAATAAAAATAAATAAAATTAAAAAAAAGACAACGAAAAAGCAGAGGCAGAAAATATATAATTTGAAGCTAATTGGGCTCTTATTTAGAATAAATATTAAATAAATAAAATAATAAATATTAAATAATAAAATAAATAAATATTTAGAATAAATGTTAAAAAATAGCCAACCCAAAAATAAGTCATTTGACGTTAGGTGAAAATCTTGGAATAAGTGTTGCCAAAAGAGCCAAAGACAGAAAAGTAATTTGTTGGTATCTGGGCTAAGATCCTCAAGTACCCAAGGTGAGCGTTATCCACTTCATCCCAAAGTGTCACTGTCACATGCCTTTCACGCCATCCCGCATCAAAAGAAATGAAATATTTAACAGGCGCTGGTATTCGCCGCAAAGCGTATTAAAGGCCGTGAAAGGAAAGCGAATCGGAGATGTTCAAACGGAATGACGCTTTCCCGCCAGCCATCCCTGATGTTTCCCATGAATACTTGATGCGCATGTTGCCCCATTAAAAATACACACACACACAACAGGCACTTAAGTGTAAATGTGGCCGTGTAACCAGCAGTGTATCGGCATCCTGGCCCATTAAATATGAATCAATAATGAAATAGACCCTGGGCTTCCCCCCCCTCTGCTGCACTCTCTTGCCAGCACGCGGGGGATTTCTTCTCTGTCAATGTTCTCACAGCAGTACCAAAGGACATCAAACACAAATATATGGGGTAGTACATTCATGTAACATGTAGATGAACTCATTTCATTTTTAGTGGCATTTCAAATCATACGGAGCTAACTCGGGATACCTGGAATATCCCAATAACAATGAAATCATGAAACCTATTTGCATTGTTTTTAGCCTTCTAGATGCAAATGCCGCTGGTGACTTTTTCCGGAATTATTGCTCTCATGAATATTGTATATTACGATTTTCCCATCAAGCATTTTTATCTTTGTCAGCCCAACGGGAATCGTGCCGTGCCCGGCCACGCCCACCACGTTTGGCCACATCCGGGCAGCCAACGGTCAGGGCCAGCAGAGGCGGCGTCTCACGTCCATCCAACCACCCACGGGGCTCCAGGAATGGCTCCGGACGTTTCAGGTACTTTTCATGGCTCAAATTGAAGTCGTTCGTGCCATTCTGTTCATTCGGCTGCACATTATTCCGAGACGTAGAATAGAAACACAACAGAATTTTTTTTTAATTTCACTAAATCGTCCAAAATAAATTTTATGTCAACGTGGCCAACACAGCAGTGGCGGTTAAAAATTGCTGCCTCCAAGTTTTATATGCAGGAAAAACCCTGCATAGGGCAATAATCAATCCCGTGTTCGCTCTTGCTCTTGCACGATAATTGTTGTCGTTCCAGCCCTGCCTGCACATCACTGGAAGGCAGTGTAGCGTGGAATTGGAATTAGCCCGAGCTGTCGGGGGGGCTAAAAGCAGATGAAGGGACGGCATGTTGTCGGTGTTAAAAAGTTGAACGGATGCTATCTAAAGTCGGGTGTACGGATACGGCGGAATTATTTTTTGAGCCTGTTCTTAACAGGCACGAGGATAAGATGCTAATCCGTGGATAATTAAGGCAGTCTGTTTGCAGGTTTTGCTCTGTGAGAGGCAGATCTTACAATTAACACTGATGCACAAAGTTGTTTTTCAACTTAACGCCTTTAAAAAAATGTTGTTGTTTTTTACCCTGGATGTAATATGTTGGCATGTACAGGGAGCTGGTAAGAGAATTTAAACACAACAGTGACACTTTTAGCCTTGAAACACTTCTATTAAGTTAAAGTCAAAATTGAATATTTTCTTTTCAATGTCACTATTCTGATTTTCCCCTCCATTTTTTTCTTCTTCCAGTGACTGCCTTTTTTCATAGTCCATTAATTTCACCTAAAGGTGCAAATAATCGACAATCGATTTATCAAATTAATCACTCATGTTCATAATCGAGGACTCATTATCCTAATGCTTAGTCAATGGCGCTTCTGCTAGTTGCAGCCAATGATCGAAAAGATCCAAACAGTCGGTTAACTGATTGTCGTGCCCATCCCTATTTATATTGGGGCTTTGCGATAACTACTTGGTGGAAGAATTGGATGCTTTTAATTGACTCGTGGAAATAAGACGTCACCGCAAACATGTTCATGTCTGAGTGGTGACAGATGAGACTTGAAGCTGCTCATTATGGCTGACTCACAGGCACACCTGTGTGTGTGTGTGTGCGCACGCGTTGTTTTGTTTTTTTTCAAGACAAGTCCTCGGGCCAGTTTACCATCTTTTCAAACTGACAGCTTCTTGATTGTAGAGGCAGCTCAAAGCCAAACGTACATTCTGTACATTCCCCAGTCTCGTCTCGGCCTGTCGCGAGAGAAAACGACAATGTGACACATGTGGAATGGTGTAGACCCCCTGCCAAGGCAAACGTCTGGTTGTATAAGTACGTTGCGGCAGGCAGTTTATTTTTATTTTTTTGCATTCTGCAGCGTCCATGTCAACCAGAATGACAATGAATGACGTGTGTTGAATCACGGTGCAATCTAAGCATTCTAACAATAGGCAATTTCTGCAAGAAGTGGACTGACAATAACGGACAGCAGATGGGAAAGACTAACCTTAATTTGTGTTGGCTCCCGGCACAACATAAAATCATCAAATCACGACTAATTTAATGAAACAGCAAAATGCATGGTGAAGTATAGGTTGGATGGCTTGAAGGGACTTTTCTTTTTCTTTTTCTTTTTTTAAATGGATCGTGGGAAACTGTTCCATTTGAACTCAAATTAGGAAAAAAGACAACATGAATTCCTCTGAAAAATAAACTGTTGTACCGTATTTATTTATCTGACCAAATTGTGTCAAGCAGCATTTTAACTGGAACGAGGCAACAGACCGTGATGAAAAGCTTTTACTGCGATGAATGAAATCTTTAAACACTACATAAGACTAACTTGATAACATGAACCAAAAATACAACATCGGGAAGTAGGGATGAACGAGTTTGAAAATATTATTAAATGCCATTTGATTAATTGTTCAGCACTCTCGGGCAATATTTCCGGAAGTTGCCATAGTAACTAAAACTGAAAATCCTATCCACATCTTGAACCTGATAAATGTACTGCTACTCGTATTTTGTGTCCAAAAGTTCCACTCCTCTCTATTTGTGGCCATTTTATTCACAGCCTACTTGAAAACGACTCCTAAATAACAGCTCAGCTCAAGTCCAGACGCTTTGGTTATAGGGGAGTTCCTAAAAATGCTAAAAAGCTCCATAAATAACCCAAGGACGCCTGTGTGACATAAGAGTGTTTTGCTGGATGACGGTAGTGGAGGAGGGGAACTGTGGCGAGAACAAGCGTTTTGATCAGCTAATGCGGGAGGAGGCTGAGGAAACACTCAAAGGGGGGAAACACTCAACATCATACACCAGGGAGGGAATTCTGCAAGACACAGACATCATCGCAACGCTTGTTGGGATGAGGCTTACGAGGATGTTGTGCTGGAAATGTAGCATTGGAATGCATTTTGACCAAGCAAAGTGCATATAGGGAGAACAGCACAAGTGGTGACGATTTTACTAACATAGAATGAGCAAACATACCAAATGAAAATCAGTGGTGGGCCAATCACCTCAGGATTTGTTTCATTTTTTTCCCCACTCTTGAGAGAAACATCCCCAACCCCAAATACAAAAATGTTACATAAAATACCAAAGCATAGAGCCCTTAACTAATATTTCTGTATTCCATGTAATAAATATATAAAAAATCTTAGATATCAATAGAAAATCAAATGGGGGGGAGGGGGTAGATATGATTGAAAAATAAAATATTGGACTAAAATGCAATATTCTTTGCAAAACTTTATAAATAACATATTTTTTTAAATAAATGCAAAATGTGCTCCAATGTACAAAAAAAAAAAAAGTGGTACAAAAAAGTACCAAAATAACTATTGCGGCAAACAAACATATTTTGAAAACAATATAAAATATTAGAAAAATATGACAAAAATACAAAAAGATATGACAAATTGTTATACCAGCTTAAGAATTCTGACCGAAATGCTAATTATTTTTAAACAAACTAAAAACTAAACTAAGAAAACACCCTAATATAATATATATTAGAGGATGTAGAATTGAATATTTACCAAAGATAAAATGAAAGACACAACTACAGTTTAAGGACATTTTATGACCAAATTTGTTTTCTAGAAATAGGGAAATATTTGGTTAAATATGTCGGTATAAAATGGAGAACAAATGTATCACAACAAAATATTATCAAATAATTCCAAACGGTAATAAATATAGCAATTGGTCAGGAAAAACATTTGAACAAATACTATACAAAAAATCTGATGATATTAAATAGGAATACAATGAGGAAAATTTTTCAAAAGATTAAGCGAAAGCAACTGAAACAGTTCCAAAGTCACAAATTTTAAGAACTTAAAACTCAAACCTTTCCCTGCACTGTTTTTTATTTTATTTTAAATAGCAGAACCAAACAGCATAATTGCTTAAAAGCCGTTTCCATGGCGACCATTTCCAAGCTGCTTTTCAATGCAGGAATGAGCATGTTATTTTTTATCTAATTTTTTTTTTTAATTGCAGAGCTGGACTGGCCCTGAGAAACTGCTGGCGCTGGACGAGTTGATTGACATCTGCGAGCCTACGCAGGTGAAGCATATGATGCAGGTCATCGAGCCGCAGTTTCAGCGCGACTTCATCTCCCTGTTGCCCAAAGAGGTGAGAAGAAAATAGTCACTCCATTTCAATCCACCACCTTTCTTCCCCCCTGCCACACACACACACACACACACATGCACACACACTTCCTCTTTGTCAGACGTCAAGTTCTTGAATGGAAACACCTGACATGTCGCTAGCACTAATCCGACCGCGGGGCTGCCTTGCGTCATTCACGGTGACTCAAATAGGTCTAGAGATACGTGTTAAACAGCGGAATCCATTGTACATTTGATTTACCTGATCAAGGATGTATAAAGCCCACTTAATGCTGAGTTCAGTCCGATGTGGTGGGCTTTTTTCTTTTCTTCGTAAAAGGTTGCAAAATATAGGGCTGCTTTTCAATACCCCTTTATTGGGGTGCTAAAAAAAAAAAGAAGTAATTTTACAATTGGGATGTTAACACCACCACTATTCTGCATACTTAAAAAAAAAAAAGGAAAAAAAAAAAGAAGACTTTTTCACCATCATATAAAAACAAAAAATCGATCCTTGTCACAATTTTTGACTTTCTCTAGCTTTAAGATGAAACATTTGTAAATATGTGATACTAACATACAAAAATGTGAAGAGAATCTACATTAATTAGCAATGGGATTTTTTATTTATTGGGGGGAAAAATACAAATCTGAAAAATATGAGACAAAACATAATGGGGGAAATATTAGAGAGAAAATAGTCTTACACAACAAACAAATATTAGATGTAAAATATGAATATTAGAAAACAAAAACATTTAGGCAAAAAAATACACTATTAGAGATATCAGAAGATAAAATGATTAGACAATCATACAAAAATATTATATTATTTTTCGAACGATTACCAAAAAATACTATATTTTAAATATAATTTTAGAAAAGGGGAGAAAAATGATAAATACAAAAATAGTATTAGTTATAAAATACTAAAATATTATGAAAGAAAATGCAAAAAAATCTATTATTTAATTTGACAAAAATATTTGAGAATTATAGGAAATTATGAAGCAAAAGATTGTTTGACAAAAGTTTTGAAAATGTATTAGATTAAAAATACACCAATATTCTAAAAAAAAAAAAAAAAAGCATTTTAAATGAAAAGTAAAAATATTACAGGTGATGAAAACAAAAATAGTTAATTAAAATGCAATGGAGAAAATACGAAACTCTTTTTCACAATTTTTTTGGGCTGCCGTAAGCACTTTCGTAATAGCGTGAACATGTGTCTTTGTATTGTACTTGAAAGTGATGCTTGCAAATTTAGTCTCGGGATCTGTTGACCACATGCTGAATTTGTCACGCGATGGTTAGCACTGGTCTCCATATTGTCATTGAAATCCTGCTATAAAGCTGTTATACTTTTCACTCTATCCGACTGATGAAGCAAGGGGCCAAGCAATTCAGTCAATGCCATCATCCTTTGTACAGCACATTCTTGGCTTTAGGAGCTTTTTGTTCCTCGATTGTGCCTTTCTCACGTCTCCTCCTCCATTCCCGCAGCTGGCATTGTATGTACTGTCGTTCCTGGAGCCCAAGGACCTCCTCCAAGCCGCTCAGACGTGTCGCTACTGGCGCATTCTGGCAGAGGACAACTTGCTGTGGAGAGAAAAATGCCGGGAAGAAGGTGCGTGCTTAATCCTCTGCAGCAACATGTCGCTTTGAAGTCTTACACAATGACCTTGAGAAAGTCAACTCATCCTTCCCTCTCACTACTCCACCACCAGGCATCGATGAGCCTTTACCTCTCAAGAAGAGGAAAATCGTCAAGCCCGGCTTCACTCACAGCCCCTGGAAGAGTGCCTACATCAGGCAGCACAGAATAGACACTAACTGGAGGAGAGGGGACCTAAAATCACCCAAGGTAGCATTTTCCTTTAAATTGATAAGATTAAATCTTTTACAAAAAGAATGGACCTCAAGCTGGATAAACTCCACTATATGTGGCTACCTCTGGCCGCACAGAATATATAAACTTGAGATGTGACCTCAAATCACAGAAATAGCATAACCCTAAACTCTATAAATTCTAAAATAAAATGAACGGACCTTAATTATTATTCCCTACATTCATTTTTGATTTACTTTCAGATTGGTAAATTTGTTTTATAGAAAAGGAGTGGCCCTTGAACATTTCCCTGATGAACTCCGCTGGTGACCTGAAATGGCAGGCGCTAGCATTTTGTAATATTAAATCTTACAGGAACGTAATTGTCCTCAAACACTCCCCTGATGAGCTCCACTGGGGGCGAAACTAGCTGGAGAGGGGACTTCAGTTCCTTTATTTACTTCCAATTTACGAGATTTAAATTAATCCTGTATAAAATGAACGGACTCCAAAAGTTTCCCTGCTGCGTCTTAAGCACATCTTAGACGCTAACTGGTGTAAAGGGGACCTCAAATGACTCACCTGTCCTCTTCAAAGACGACAGGTGACCAGTCACAGCATGCAGTGCCGGCTACTACACCAGCGGCACTTACTGACATTTTACGCTGGTTCTTTGATGTTTAAAAAGCGATGGGTTCTCTCGCTCTCCACTCAGGTGCTGAAAGGTCACGACGACCACGTGATCACCTGCCTCCAATTCTGCGGCAACCGCATCGTCAGCGGCTCTGACGACAACACGCTCAAAGTCTGGTCGGCGATCACGGGAAAGGTAAGACTTCAGAACAACTGGCAGATAAGAATGGCAAAATAGTTGGGTCTGCAAATTCTGCCTTCCATTTTTTTTTTTTTTTTACATAAAATGGTTGTTACTCTGTTTGAAAGAAAAAAGTGCAGAGGTCACAGACATGACTTGAATCTGATAAAATTCTTGAAGATGGTTTTATAGCTGTTACCTTTTAACATGCTTGTCTATAATCTCCTTTGCTTCCTCTGGTCCATGTTTAACTCTTTGACTGCCAAAAACGTTAAATAACGTTTAGTAAAATCCTATGGAGGAGTGCCAAAGACGTTAAAAGACGTTTGTTTCAAAACAGAGGTGAAACTAACCATTTTCTATTGTTGATTACTGAAAAACGGAATAAGGTAGAAACAAACTTTTTTTTTCTGATGAAAGATGAGAGTCCAACCTTTCATTTGGTAGTATGTGTGTTTCCATAGTCCAAACACAAAGTTTTCTGTGGACCTTGAAAGATCAGTCAAAATGCTTAAATCGGCTGGCACTGGCGACATCCCATTTCTGAAAACGTCTGGCAGTCAAAGAGTTAAGTGGGGTACACGCCTTGTCACATATCCCTTTAAATAGGCAGACTACCCGGTAATTACAAGTTTGAAAACACCTGTGGTGCTAATTAGAAGAAACACTTTCAGTCCCTATGGTCAAATTGTTTGCCATCTTTTGGAGTATCATTTTTGTCCGGGCCTATTTCATTAGTTTATTTTTCAAAATAAGTCTGTTGAACAACAATTCAAAAGCCATGTCTAATTTTCAAAGGTTAATCTTCATTACATTTTCATGGATTACTTTTGTCAGATTCAAGTTATTTCTGTGCCCACTATGGTGTTTTCTTTGTTTAATTGAGCCATAAAGTCGATTACAGGCTGGACCGGTCGCCACTCAATCACATTGTGAACGAGGCATTGATTTATTGATCGATTGAACTTTCACATATTTAATGTAACTCTTACTCTCGCTCGGGGTGAGCCTGTTCCTGCTGACAGTGGGGACTGGTCAATAGTCAATCATAGAGTGATTTTTGAATGAACGTTCAATCTTCCCACGCCAACAGCATCCAAGTCAGATATTCGAAGCACTACAGTTCCACTTTATTATCTGTAAATATCCCAGCTGGCGTTAGGTGAAAGGGGAACTACGCCCTGAATTGGTTGCCAGTCAGTCACGGGACGCTTGTGACGGTGGCATTGAATAGGAACTGATCCCACGCCAGATGCACGGTCAGCTGTCTGAACGACAACACTTTGAATGACTTTCAGGCTCATTTGATTGGGAAACCATGACGTGTTGGGCCAATCTGTCACCCCAGTTCTGTAGTTGGTGGGATGTAGTAATGCACATCCCCATAATGGATGCCAATACAGGCTTCATTTCACCAGATTTCTATCTGATGATGTAGCACGTCCGCAAGCAGCGTTGGTATTCCAAGCTGTTGCTAGAGCGGCCACACAACTCTCATGGTGCGGCATTGTGCGGCGCTAACAAAAGATAAAGCAACTATGGAAAAGGAATGTGAGGAATTTGTTGTAAATCACTGCAGCGCCACTGTTGTTACAGAGCTTTAAATAACAATCCTATGTTCTCTTTGTTATCGCATGCTTATGCACTGTTTATTGGCGAAATTAGATGTGGTTTCAGTGACGAGCTGTGAATTTCGCCACTGTTCGGCCAGCCTCAAGAGGAAAGAGAAAGAGAGGGAAGTGGAATTAAACCCAGTCGACCATTTCGGCTCAAATTGCCTGTCCGTGCCAATAAAAGTGCAGTGTAAAAGATACATTAGGATTACCACCATCTGCATGTACCGCCTTCCACACGGTCAGCATTCCTTCCCAGTCTGTCCCAAGGTTTTTAAGTGCTCAGTCACGCCATTTTACACACTTGAACCGATGTATCGGGACATCTGGCCAGGCAAAATGAAAGAACATGAGGGGTTATATTCACCCTGATTCTACTCCTCGGGGAAGAATTTGTACAATATTTTTGTGGGGTGTCTCTATGAAGTCGTACAGAAAACGAATGGACCTTGAACACTTCCCTGCGGAACACCTCTCAAAATCTATGGAACGGAATGGAAGACCCGAAGAAAGCTACCTAAAACCGTATCTAAGCTTTGGGAAATTGCCCTCTAACACTGCTTTGAGGAACTCAAACTTATAGTTTTTATGACCTTTTAGAAAATGAATGACAATTCAGCATAAAATTAGATTTGATGTTATAGACAATAAACTGCAAACATTTCTCTCTGAAATTTTGCTCGAAATTGACTCCGGCAAACATTTTTTATTGAATCACCACAACGTTTTACCAAACCCTATAATTTCATTTTAAAGAAGTCTCCTAGCACAGGTGGCAACACGTACACAGCATACAACAATTTCACAAGCATATATTCCCGATTATGATGTTTGTGCTCTGCTACAAAAATATGATGTATTTATTTTTCCCTCAATCTATGCGACCTGGTACCAGGCCACGGACCGGTGGTTGGGGGACCACTGATTTATACTGGGCCGTTAGCACCCATCCACGTGTGCACCAGAGGGTTTCTCCGCCTTCCCTTGCCAACATTACTGCTTGGATGATGCCAACAAGAAGAGCATATTTTAGCACCTTGGACACTTTTATTGCACATGTTGGACTCTTACCAGAGAATGCAAAACAATGGGCGTCTTCTCAGTGCACCCAAACTGTCAAGTGTAGACTGGAATGTTTTAGCCATGATTTTTATTTATTTTTTGTTCTCTAAACTTTATCCTCTTGCTGCATTAAAACTAAAAAGGGTTACCCGGTAACTTTTCAGTATTATGTCACAATTATCCTATCTAGTAGCCATAAAAACTGCAAAAGGCAAAGCACAGAACACTTCTTTTTTTCTTTTTCTTTTTTGCCATGAATGTAATTGTTAATATTCTCACTGAGCTGCAGTCTGACGGGACGTGCCCCTATGCGGCGCCGTCATGCACCGCAACGCTTTAATCACAGGACAGACTTGGCACAGGTTGCACTGCAATCTTGCTCCCGTTCCCTGCAGTAAATCCTCTCTGCCTGTGACAAAGCTGCTACGTTCCCATGTTGTACGTACAGCAGCCGCTACCCACGCACTTCTAATTGAATATGTTGAAGATCCCGTAATAGAGGCACACAATGGAGACAAATCCAATTGATCAGAAGGATTTCCCCGTAAGCATGCTAATCAATTGCTAATCTAGCGCGCCTAATGAGAATGAATGAGGGCCTCGTCTTTATTGGACACTTGTCAAGCCATACGGAACACAACGCGCCTTCTTGGTCCAAACATTCAAATGTAATGTTGTGCATTCCCTTTCCATGAAAAAAACTTGACTTCTCTCCCACAGTGTCTAAGGACGTTGGTGGGCCACACGGGCGGCGTGTGGTCGTCGCAGATGCGCGACAACATCATCATCAGCGGCTCCACCGACCGCACGCTCAAGGTCTGGAATGCAGAGACGGGCGAATGTATCCACACCCTCTACGGGCATACCTCAACAGTGCGCTGCATGCATCTGCACGAGAAAAGGTGAGAACGCTTGCCGTAAACCAGCACTGCACTGTTGGCACTTCCGGCATGGGGTTGGGGTTAAGGACCCAAAATGGAAGTGCGGTGGGGTTAGGTTTTGTGTCTAGACCAGAAATATTGTTTAAGTTAGGCTTAGGGTTAAAGTGATGGACCGAATATATCATTGGGGTTTACGGTCTTGAATGAGAAATACGGCTTAGGTTGGTTTCGGCCTTGCACCTGAAATGTGCTTTAGTTTAAGGTCCTGGTTCAAAACTGTAGTTCGGTGTCTTGACCAGAAATTTTATTGTGCCTAGAGGTTGGTTAGGATTCTGTACTAAAAGGGTTTGAGTTAGGGTTAGCAACTAGCACCGTCAAAAGCTAAAGGGTTAGCTAATCATGTATTAACGCAGATTTTGACTGCAGATGATTTTAGCTCACGTCAAGATCCAGTCCTCGAGGATCGAGGTTTCTCTACTCCAACACACCTGATTCACTGATCAGGATAATTATCAGGCTCCTGCAGAGCTTGCTGATGAGCTTAAAAAATGAATCATCCGTGTTGAACGTGGGAAACCGGACCGGACTTTGACACCACTGCTTTAGCTGACTGACTGATGGTTACATAGAAGGTAGCACAGGTTGTGTTTGAGCAATAAACATAACTGCACGCATTAAAGTAAAGAATTTAATCAATGTTTATGTGTGACATTCAGAATATTTGTGCATGTCAAAATATTGGAGTCATTTAAAAAATTTAAATTATGCAAATAACTGATTAGAAAAAGAGAAAGATGAGAGCGTGCTGTGGATCAAAACATTTTGAAGTCCTCATAACATTAAATGTCAAAAGAATCAACACGTAAGATTTTTGAAAATTTTGATAAAAGGCCTTTTTAATTAATTAATAAATCATGATTAGTCAAAATTCTAAGATGTGATTTATCTGATTTAAAAAAAAAAATAAACATTGTTTGACAGATCTAATAGCAACACTAGCAATGCTAACCTAGTATTAGCACTGAATAGTTTTTCTAGAACACAAAATTTACCGGTTTGAAGTTTTATCCTTCAGAACCTACAATCAATCAAAAACTATTAAGAGGTGACAGATGTATTTGTTGAGCAGAAATGCTAATTCTGCGTTCCCTCAGCAACCCGAGGTCCCCCTTGCGCGCTCTGTTTTTTTTTTTTTTTTTTTTTTTTTTTTAGTTCTGCACAGCTGTCAGCAAACGAGGGAATGCCACTTTCTTTACCTTCCAGGTAAATCTCGCAAATTTCAAGCCAACAGAATAGCGTGAGGCTGCAGGTGTGTACAGTGTGGTTGATGATGCAATGAAATTATTCCTCAGGCGCTGGGGGAAAAAAAAAAACTTAAAACTCCATAAGTATGATTACAGTTAGGGTCATGCAGCAGAATTGTGGTTATGGTTGAGGTAGGGCTTAACATTTGGCCCCTTGAAAGATACATTATCTGCAAACAGAACAGTACAGCTTGCCTTTGAGCTTGTGCTCTTGGCTTCGGTAAAAGTAAGAAAGAAAATTGCTTGTGCTGCACCTTCTATCCAAATTGTAATTCCTCCTTGGCCCTTGCTGCCCCTTTTGCAAAGTTGTCTAGGAAGAAAAAAAAAGCATGTCAAGTAGTTTTGGACTCATCCTGCTGACGAACCAGCAAACAAATGGCGATTAAAGTAAAAAGTTGCCGGGAGGATGTAATGAGCATTCTGCTAATGTTGTTTTCTCGGCTTAATAGCAGCTGCAACCTGACAGACCAAAAGCGCATCTGTGTCTATGTGAAAGTGAGCATGGTGGCCATTAAACAGGCCCTCTTTAGTGGAGCCCCCCCACTCACTCATTCACTCCGCAATTACACCGGGGAGGCTCCAAAGTGCTCTTCGCGCCCCAGGGCCCGCCGAGGTTTTGTGTTGCTTTTGATGACTGGCTCGGTGGGATGACTGCGACTCGAAAAGCAGACAGTGAGTAGCGTGGCGGCCGTTTCATCTCCGTGTTAGCGAGGCCTTTTGTAATTACACAGCGTGTGTTTTCTTGCGTGGCCTGCGGACGTTTTCGCGACGTAACGTAGTATATTGTGAAGGAATGTGCGTCGCCATTCTTTCGGATAAGCTGATTCAAACGTACTGAATGTGTTAACGTAAACAAACTTGGGTAAGCAAGCCACCCTAAGGACGCTTTATCTTCCGTCCGGAGTTGCTAAAAATATGGCCTCCATTCTGTGAGCTCGAAGGCCTCAGGTGGAGCTTTTAGATTTTTTTTTTATATCTTTTTTTTACATTCACGTACAAAGATGACAAGCAAGAGTGCAGCTTAAAGTTTCAGGTTGTCAAAGCAGTGAACAAAAGTGATATACATGAGACTTGCATGAGTGACGACCAAGAGTAGAGCCACCTTTTTAAAAATGAGGCTGTTCTATTATTTATTTCTTCATAATTCATTCTCATTCGTTCATTCTCTTGTGGATTATGAAATCCAGTTACAAAAAGCATGCTGGGGTAGATTAACATGTTTTAAAAAGGAGGTGATGCACCGACCAAAAGGTTCAAATTAAGGTGGCTGAAAAAAAGATCGGCTAATAGGGCTGAATGATTAATCGAAATGTAATCACAATTTCAATTTTGGCTTCTCTTCATCTTTAAAACATAATGATTAAAGACAAATTATTAATTTGCAGAACGCCGCGGCACGTTTACAAGTTCCCTACGTTGTGAAAGGACCCTGAATGCACCATTTAGCTTGTAGCAAGGCAGGAGTGAATCGATGTGATTTTGCCGTCCCTAAGCGTCTTTTGAGCTGTTTAATGACATTCCAGTTGGAGTTAACTGTAAAACTAAAAACACAATAAGGAGAATTACATACAGTCAAGTGTATATTTAAATACAAAACATTGATTCGTTTTTAAAACATCGCTAATGCTAAAGAGAATGGCGGTTCCCTTTCAAATGCTAACAAGGAGTTAGCATCAACTTCGGGAGTAATAGTCCTTCAAATAGAGAATCTTCACACATAAATGCTGTGGAAACACACACACACACACACACACAAGAAAGATAACACTACCCAAAGGCACAAATTCTTCCCAATCTGTGAAAAATGAGTTATTTTAAAAGAATTAAATCGTAACTTTCTTCTGTTCTCATTGTGTGTACACCATGGATGCGCGGCACCACACCGCCACTAAATGGCCAAAACGCGCAGGAACACCCAGTATTTGTTTTGCAATTGCTGTTTTAGTACACTGTATTTTTATTTTATTATTTAATTATTTAAGTTCTCGCTGTTCTTTTTACGTTAACTGTCAGCCAGGCTAGTTTTTTTGTCAGAATGCAAACGATCAAGTCCTGTCCATCTGAGAATGGACTTGATTAGCAAACTCCAACAAAGCGAGTCACAATTGACCCTTTCCTCCCTTCGCCAGAAAAAAAAAATGTCACACGCTCAATTTCCCTTTGACTTTTTAAGCAATTGTGATACTAAGGAGGATGTGATTTTTCTTCTTTTTTTTGTGCGGGCAGGGTGGTGAGTGGCTCTCGGGACGCCACGCTGCGCGTTTGGGACATCGAGACGGGCCAGTGTTTACACGTCCTCATGGGCCACGTGGCGGCCGTGCGCTGCGTCCAATACGACGGACGGCGGGTGGTCAGCGGTGCCTACGACTTCATGGTCAAAGTATGGGACCCTGAGACGGAGACGTGCCTCCACACGCTGCAGGGCCACACCAACCGGGTGTACTCGCTACAGGTCAGCCGTCAACCCGACGGGACGGCGTCATCGTCGTGACAAAAATGGCGGCGCGCTGACGCGAGTCTGTTGCTTTGAATTCAGTTTGACGGGATCCACGTGGTGAGCGGCTCGCTGGACACGTCCATCCGTGTGTGGGACGTGGAGACGGGCAACTGCATCCACACGCTGACGGGCCACCAGTCGCTCACCAGCGGCATGGAGCTCAAAGACAACATTTTGGTGTCGGGCAACGCCGACTCCACCGTCAAGATCTGGGACATCAAGACGGGCCAGTGTCTGCAAACGCTGCAAGGTGGGTTTGGAGCAAGACACCCATTTTATATGACGTTCTGATTAGGGATAGAACGATTATCGGCCGGGCTGAAACTGGGAATTGGAATCGGGGACCAAAAAACGGTATTTGAACTACACTAATTTACAATAAAAACCAGGAAGCTCCCTGAAGTTTTTGTTATAATTTTTTTAACAAAGCTGTCATTTATTTGTTTGAAATCAAAAGAAAAAGTTATTTATTTTTTTATATTTTGACGCTAATATTTTCTCTTTTACTGCAAATGAATACTGGCTTGAAATACCGGTTATTGACCTCCTTGACTACTAGCAATCGGTATCGGTCTTGAAAAAAACATATCACTAGTTTGGAGACTCGATACATGGGGTGTGATATGATAAGGCCACGGTATTTTAAAATGTGGAACCATTATCAAAACCAAGCAGAGTTTTTTTTTTTGTTTCTTTGCAATTAGAAAATTGCAATGTACTTGCGATGTTGATTTGAATTTGATGAATTGTTTAACCTTAGTCTTATTTATGTATGTGACAAATGAATAACTGGGCCAGTGAGCTTGTTTGTCTGCATGTGCAAACAAAGCTTATTGCGTTTTTTGTGTTTGTGTGAACTCCATTAGTTAGTGCAACTGGTGGCTGACAGGAAGTAGCTGGAAAAGCCACCCCTCAATTCGCTCATTAGGAAACAGTAGGATGAAACAAAGGGCCTTGCACCCTGGTGTGATGGTGAAAAGGCAGGCAGGGCTGAGCTTCGGGCGGATGTTTGCGTCTGAGATAAGGGGGAGGGTCTTTGTAGGTTATATAATTAGGTCAGTGAACAATGTCTGCTATTCATTAGCTTGGATGACACAATAGGTGGACGAAGCTCATCGGCCGAGTGTTGATTACCGAGCCCGGCAGCGAGCGGCCTTTGAACGAACCGCCGATGAGTCCTGCTGCCATGGCAACAGCGGCTATAAACGCCATTTGTGTTTGGCGTCGCCTCAAATTGATTTCATTAAGATACCGCTTTCAAGCCTCTCGCTGGCTCGGAAGTCAGCGGATGCCGCCATCTTGACTTGAAGCTTCACACACGAAACGATTTATATCTGATGTACATCGCTCAGGAAAGATAATTGGTTGTGATTCTTGATACTTTTTTTTTTTCCTTTTATTGCAAAATCTTAACAGAATATTTCATATTTCACATTAACTGGGCTTCATAACCTGTTTAACTCATTCAGTCCCGGCCACTCTGAAGCAACCCCCTTTGCTCTCGGCTGTTTTATTTGATTTTGACTGATTTTACAAGACGCGCAGAATATTGTGTTCTATTTCTATAAAAACATGGAACCTACCAAAAGAAAGATTTGAGTCTCTTCTTTCATCAGGACAAGTATATTTTTATCTGTTTCCGTTATGCAGCAATTAGCATTAGAATATAGCTAAGTTTCGTCATTATTCACAAATCTGTGGGGAACAGCTTGTTTTAAAATGGCCCTGGTTGATCTCTTATACTCTGCTGCCACCTGCTGGCCGTTTTTGTAATAACTACCAATGCTTTAAGCGACCTCTTCAGGTCAGGCTCCATCAAAGCCTCCTATCTGATCTAGCATTTAAAAAAATAAAAAAAACATAAAAATACGTATAAATACCAGCATGGTAATATTTAAAATAGAACGTATTTATACGTTTTTGGAAGTAAATGAGTTAAGTAAAACTCAGCAAGTCCATAATTATTTTTGAAAATTAATGAATCATTTAGAGACATTTATTTTGAATTTGTCTATATTGTCCAGCAGTAAATATTTGTTGATTTCTGTCGTCCTCACTTTATCAAAATAAAACATTTGCAAGTATCTGATTTTACTTTGTGGAAAAAAAGAGATCAACCTTTTTCTGACATACTGACATAGGGGCGGCGTGGATCAGTGGTAGAGAGGTTGTGGCTTCGATCCCATGCCATTGTGGCCACGTCAAAGTATCCTTGAGCAAGATAGTCAACCCCCAGTTGTTCCTGATGCTGCGTCATCAGTAGGTGAACGAGAGGGCCTTGTAAAGGTGGAAAAGCGTTATATAAATGACGTACCAGTTATTTTCTGACACACGGAAATAATCGACATTAAAATAATTTTTGTAAGTTGTAGCACTAGTAACTTGTATTATCTGCAGCTGATAAGCTAACAGTACCTGAAGCTAACATCGCTTTTGTCCTAACGTGTCCGTCTTGGTGTCCCCCAGGTCCGCACAAGCACCAGAGCGCCGTCACGTGCCTGCAATTCAACAAGAACTTTGTGATCACCAGCTCGGACGACGGCACGGTCAAGTTGTGGGACCTGAAGACGGGCGAGTTCATCCGCAACCTGGTGACGCTGGAGAGCGGCGGCAGCGGCGGCGTGGTGTGGCGCATCCGCGCCTCCAACACCAAGCTGGTGTGCGCCGTGGGAAGCCGCAACGGCACCGAGGAGACCAAGCTGCTGGTGCTCGACTTTGACGTGGACATGAAGTGAACGCGCCGTCGTTACTGAGGGGGGGGCGGGGCTGGAAGGGGGTGGACGAGCAGGGGGTGGTTGCCGAAATGCTAACCGGGTCAATTGTTGTCATGTACAGAAAAGCACCTCCGAGACCTGAGAAAGGAAGATCTCAGTTGGAATCTCAACCCGTTTTGTTGCCGTTGCTGTTCCGCTCGCTTGTTCCTGTTCTGAACCTCGGTGTCATCAACTGTGAATTTCCATATATGTTCCCCCCCGCCTTCCCCGTTGCTAATGGCAATACGAATCCCAGTATTAGAACCCCCTCCCGCCCCAGTGTTTGCTGAGTGGAAAAACAGGAACAGGATCGCTAGCAATGCTGTCCAAGGTGTTTTCTGTCAAGCTCGTTTTCCAGCCTTACCAGGCATTGAGTTGTGCTGCTCACTTCACCTTCCACCAGAGGGGAAAACAACAGGAACAAGTTTTTCACTCCAGCTTTCCATGGCAAAGAATTCAAGATTCCACTCAGCCCCAACTACAAACCTCCCACAGGAACAGGAACGTCAATGCTGTCCAGTTTTTCAGTTGACCTGGGTGGCGTGTTCCGGCGTTCCGAGACGAGGGATGTTGATGCGCCGCAACCTGCATGCCAACTTCCCACTATGTGTCAAAAGGCGCAAAACACAGGAGCAGGAACGTAAAATGCAGTGTTTTCCATTCCAGCGAGACCTGTTCCCGTTTAGCTTGGCATTGAAAAGGAAGGAACAGGAACATCATTGCTGTCTGTCCAGAGTTTTTCAGTTCAGCTGGTGTGCTGTTAAAACCTTGAGAAGAGAAGAATTCTGCTGTCCCCCTTCCTCGCCTACCAACCTCCCGCCATACTGCAAAAAGGAACAGGAACATCCGTGTGCGGCTTCTCAGTCCAGCTGTGTGTGTTCAATTTTCCCAACTTTTCACCAAATCTTACAGAGGAGGGAATCCGTATCAGGAACACCAATGCTTTCCTGAGTTTTTCGACTAATGCTTGCCACCACATCTCCACTGCGGTGGAAAGACAGGAGCAGGAACACCAGTGCTGTCCGGTGTTGTTTCAGTCCAGCTGGGGTGTGTGGAATTGAAATCTTCTGCAACCCCCCCCCCCCTCCTCCTCGCTCACCACGTCTCCATGGAGGGGGAATCGAAAAATTCTTCAGTCCATCTGGGGATGCGTTCCAGGTATCTCGCCAGGAACAGGAATATCTCATTGCTGTTTTTTTCAGTCTACCTGGTAGTGGTGTTCGATTATTCTTCTGATCAACATCATATAGGAGGACACAAAAACAAACACGAACGTCAATGCTGTCCAGCTGGAGCCATCTACCATGTCCCCACAAAAAATTTAAAAAAAAGCTGTCCTCAGTTTTTCAGTCCAGTGTTCCGACCTCCTGAGGCCAGCGTGCACACCCCCTCCCCTCCCCGCTCCTCGTTAAGACCACCACCTCCCACCTGCCAGCCCGTGGCCAAACTGTACTAATGCTGCTAGATGAACCGGGGGGACGGAAATAGTCGCAACTTTTGACTTTCTTTTTTCTTTTCTTTTTTTTTTTTGCTGTGACGTTTTAGTCCCAGGCGAAATTCCAAATTGAACTCTTTTGTGTTGTTGAGAGGGGAGAAAAGAAGACAAAAAATATGAAACATCCTACTTTTTTTTTATTTTTTTGCCACTTAAACTTGAGCCAAACGTGCCTCTACGAGGCGGAGAGGATGGGATCGCCTGCAAAGAAAAAGGACGCCGCATGAGTGTTAGCGTGCTAGCGGACAACTTGTGAACATTCCTCGGGACAACCGTTGGGAATGTACCAATGCTGCGTGGACAAAACAAAAAACACTTTTAAGGGATTTCAAAGGAAAAGAACAAAAAAAAAAACGTCCTGGCGTGTGATTGGTTGTCGGCCGTGGCGGGACCGCCCACCAGTAAAAGTTCAAGTGTTACGCATGGTGGGCAAAAAAAAAAAAAAAAAAGAAGAAGAAAAAGTTGAACCTTGTAGCCAAAACTTCTCCAAAAGTCACAAGCTGAACTGTGAAAGTGGTTGTAACACTGTATAGTCAACAAAAACCAACAAAACAATCTTGCTCTTTCTCCTCGTTTTTCTCCCGCTGTTTAATTTATGGTCTGGTTTGACAAATCAGATTTGTTGTTTATTTTAAAGTGTCTTTTTTTTTTTTCAGTTCAGTTCATGTTAAACTGCCTGGCAAAAAAAAACAAAAAAAAGACTCGGCAGACGGAAAGAAAAAACCTTAAAGGGATTTTTTTGTGATTTGTTTCATTCACTTAGAATTTTATTTTCTTATAACTTAAAGTGCAATAAAATGTGGGTTTATTTTACTTTTCTTTTTTCATTTCAAGCGAAAATCCGTTGTCTGTTTTGTTACCTTGTGTGAAGGAATCTTCTATGTTGAATAAAGCAAATTATTTGGGTAATGCTGTCGTGAAGGGATTCATTTGATTTGCTTCTTTGTGTTCAGGCTCAATTTGATTGGACGAGAGCAAACGCTGCTTTGCACTCATCGCTCGAAAAGATTTGTCATTTGAACGTTTGAGTGAACGTGGCTAGAACCAAAATCTCCAGATGCTGCAGTTTGAAACCACAATCTCAATTTTGCTGCAGTTTGAAACCACAATCTCAATTTTGCTGCAGTGATGCCCTCAGTCTCCTGTCTGATAAAATGGCCCTGTCATTGCAGGTACCTGGCTAGAAATGGCAAATAATCTTATGCTAACGTTAAAATTATCGTAACCTGTTGCTGTGTCTTAGCTATGTAAGCTGTGCTGGTATACTCCACAGTCTCCATTTTGCTGTGGCTCTTCATATTTTATGCCCTTAGTCTCCCTTTGAATAACATTTTTAGAAATTACCAAATAAATGAATGCACATTAGTGTACCCTGTTACTGTGCCTTAACTCTGCAAGTTGTAGTTCACCTCAGTCTCCAATTGGCTGAATCAGTGCCCTCAGTCTCCTCACGAATAAAACCGCAATCTCGTTTTAACATTTGAGGATACACTAACTCTGGTTTAACCGTTTGCTGTACTGTAGCTCGAGATGCTGAGGCATAATACTCCACAGTCTCGACTTTGCTGCATCGGTGCCCTCAGTCTCCTGAAATAAGTAATTTTTTATTAAAATGCTTTGTTGTGGCTCTTTAGGCTCCATCTTTTTCATTTGTCTTCTTGAGAAAATGATGAATGGTCTCATTTCTCGAGGTTATCGGCCATTTATCCAGCACACGCTTTTCTTTTCTGAGTGCTGCATTCACGCTTGATGAACGAGCGGCCGGCGCTGCTTCCCAAGGCTGCCTGAGATGGGAACCTCCCCCCACCCCCACCCACCCTGCAGCATGCGTTGCTACGGGAAACATTGAAGGGGCTTCACGTCTTTGTGGATGAATCGTGCCCTGCGCTTCCTCGGTGCCAGCAACCTTACACGGCTACGCTTAATCCCATTTTCAACCTTTGTTGCCCGAGAAGTGACTTTGAGTGAATTGAACGCGCTCAATGGCTGACACGATGTTATGGAAGTTTGCTTGTTAATAAAGCCCAAGGAAGCCAGTTGAACTTGGCATCATGAAATTCTCAAGAAGCCCTTACAAATAAGAGGCAGTCAGCCATTTTGGCAGCACCAGTCACTGCCATATGATTGGTCGTTCATCTGACTAGTTGGCTGTGATGGACAGACTGAGCTGGCTGCAACATCAGACTGGACTTGATGTGGCGGCCTGAGTGTCAGTTCACATTAAAACCACCTGGCGGACATCCTTTGTTGCCTCATAGTTTACCAATCACATGGAAAGAAGACATCAAATTGTTCTTTTCATTCATTTTTCAGCAGCAAAGTCTGTTGAGATGACATTTGGCCTTTAACAGATTTCCGAGGACTTCAAATTCTCTCGTGCAGGTAAAGTTTGTAGCATTGTGCAAAAAAGTGCCCCCGTAGTATTTTCTTTTGATGTTCTTATATACATTTTTTTTTTTACTATTTAAAATGATGCTTAAATGATTTTTAAGTAACACAATGATGGAAAGACGTGATGACATGCGCTCAAACATGAATAAAAACATAACATGGGGATGGGGAAAAAAATACTAATGTGATAGATAAATATATGATGAAAATGTCAGAACATGATTATTAATAAATATAAACATGGCACGGATTAAAGACATGATGAAATGAAAACATGACCAAGACGAGTATTAACACAATAACTTTAGAAGAAGAAGAAAAAAAGCTCATAAAAAAAGCCAAAACTGGACACTATGCCACACTATACTGTACTGCTTGCTAGCTCAATGCTAGTATATAATGGAAAATCCATTGACATGCTAACGGTTAGCATCGATAGTCACGGTTCTAAAACACTTTCAGCGTAGGATTTTTGAACACAAATAACGGACAACACGTAGACATTAATATTCGCAGGCACGTTTATTAAATTTTCTGAAACATTGCTGACATTACAGCAACTTCTCAAGTCGCAGTTGAAGTCGTCTATTCTTCGCTGGTGTTTACATGTATGTATTGTACAGTACTGCGGCACTGCCCTCTAGTGGCCAAAGCTGGCACACATTCAGTTTAAACGCATTTGTATTCTTTGTCATGACACTCGACATTGTTTTACTGTTATTTTACCGTCTTTGTTATTAATTTATTGTTTTAACTGCCTTTTTATATGTCTGTATTTCACTACATGTACATCACTTTGTATGGCTGCTTTTAACGTTGAGTTTACGTTCAACTGAATTCTGTATTGTCTTCAAAGAAGAGGATGAATTCTTTAATAAGTGGCGATAAAACATGAATTCACGAGTCGTATGAAAAAAAAATAAACCGCATGATTATAAATATCCTCAATGTTAGGCCTGAAACATGAAAACAAGACAAAAACAATCATTAGAACATATTGAATAATAATTGATTATCAAAACATGCATTCTCACGCGCACACACTTTCGACTTTATCAGAAAGAGCATTTCATTAGAAAACAAGCCTCCAATTAACATAACGAGCTGCTTTTGTGGATCTGTGATTAATGAGGATGCTCCCTCATGCAATATGGATGCGTTGCGCTGCACCCACTCATCTGCCAGCCCCCCCCCCCCCCCTTCCTCTCCCACATCCACACATCCACAATTACACACGGAGTATCTAGAGCAAAAAATGACTGGCAGTTTTCTTTTGAAATCAAGCTTAACGTCACTTCACATTAACTGTGACTTCTTGTTCTTTTTTGAAGCCGTTGCTTTTGTGCAGTATGGCCTCCGTGACGTTTCATCTTCTCTCCACTCTTGAGCTTCGCCGGCCCTTATTAGAATGTGGCAACTAAGAAAAAGACGGACTGAACTGGAGGACCACCTGACAGGTGAGGCAGAAATGTAAACCTAAATACATTTTTAAAAAAATCTTTTCAATTTTAGTTTTGGGGTGTGTGCTTGATATTGATTTTCCTTTTTAATCCAATAATGTCTACAGTTGGCATATTTCCTGTTCAAAAGTGGACTGGCCAGCAATCCCATACCTTAACTCATTCACTGCCATTGACGGCTATAAACGTCAAAAATTCATTTGAACTATTTCTATTAGTTTAACTTCCCCCCACACACTTTTGTTAACATGAGTATTAAAGCCTAGAACAAAAATATTGTACATTTATAGCAGATCTAAAATTTGTGATTAATCGTGAGTTAACTAGTGAAGTTATACGATTAATTACAAGCCTTTTTTTTTCTTTTTTTTTCTTCTTTTCCAGGAGAGCTCAGTATTGTTCATTCGATTTGACATCATCATTGCTCTCCTTTTTTTTTTTTTAAAAAAACAAATAAATTAAAAAAATTTAATAAATGTTTTTTTTATTTATTTATTTTTTAAATATATATACATATATATATATATATATATTTTTTTTGTATGTGGGTGAGAATGTGTATGTGCGTGTGTGTGTGTGTGTGTGCGTGCGAGCGTGTGTGTATTCATCAGTTCACCTAAAGCCCATTAAAAAAAAATAATTTAATTAATTAATTACAAGCCTGACGAGATGCTTATTAAAAATTGGGGGCGTCAGGCGATTAAAATTTTTAAGCGTAATTAATCGCATGACTTCAATAGTAAACTCACGGTTAAGCACAAATTTTATATCTGTTCTAAATGTACAATAAAACAATTCTAGGTTATCATACTCTTGTTAACAAAAGTAGAAAAAAATGTTAAACTAACCGAAATAGTTAAAATGATTTTTTGACGTTTATAACCGTCAATGGCAATAAAAATTTTACTTACAAATTCAGTGAGTTTTCATTCCTTTTTAGTTTTAGTTTGTTTTAGTTTAGATTTTTATTAGTTTTAGAATTCTTTTTTATTATTATTTTTGGTACAGGCTGTTTCTTGTAGAACCACCTAAAACTCTCACGTCTTACAAAAACTGATCAATAAAGTTTTTTTCAACATCAAGCTATTATTATTGTTTTAGTCCAAATTGACATGCATACAAATCACATGAAAATGCTTACCGTAATCTGTCACTGTTTGACTTTTCAGGCAATGGCTTGTTCCCGCTTCTTACTTGCAGACTCGATTTCGGAAAACTGTGCTTCTAAAATCAGGTCAGTAAATACCAATTCATCAGTTTGTCAAAAGCCAGGAATGGCGAAAAGCAATGATGTCGTGGCGCGGTCTTCGGAACACAAAATGTGGCTGTAACCGGATCTGCCGAGCATTGAAATGAACTGTTGGAGTATAAAATGTTTTTTATTTTTTATTTTAAAAACATGAATGCCCCAGAATTTTAGATATAAATAAATATCAAGATTTGTTTTGGCTCCAAAGGCAAAAGTATGGGAGCCCTCAGAGGTCAAAAAGTAATATTTTAGTGATTATTGTTGTATGGTTTGCAGGCGTGTTAGTTCAGATATCTGTTGCTTACCCACCACTTAGATGCTAATTGCTAGCCCCTATGGAGTTTCCCATTCTAGGTTAGCAATTATGTAGCAGAGGCTATGTAGTTGCTTCAACTACACGTGTAATTATAATAACAAACATCTCGGGTCGGGCCACTGTTTTTCTTATATATTCGGAGTCAAAATATTATGATGCAGCGCAGTTGCAACGATTCAAAAAAAAAAAAAAAAAAGTGAGTAGTACCTAATATTTTGTCTGTTTCTTTGATATGATGCAAGCGATGTCATTTTCTTGCCGCCTCTCGTGTCAACGTGTCGAAACCTTCACCTTTCATCTTGACCGCCTTTGATCAGATTTTTTTTTTCTTCTCCATCATCATCATGCGAGTCGTGTCCGCCGGGCCCCCACCCGAACCGCCCCACCCCCCCATCCCTGGGTGGGGGAGGGGCGGCATCCTTCTGATCAAGGCCTTCGCCCGTCGACACATGCGTGCGAGATGGTCACCGAGCCCCTCTGCGCCTCTCATGTGGAGCACGGGTGGGGGCGGCAGGGTGGCGGGGCGACGCCCTCCCCCGTCCCGCCGTCCCCACCCCCCAACCGCCCAGTGACCAGTTAGCGTCGCCATGATGCCGGAATGCAAGTGGTCTTCTTCTTCGAGACTAATTGCCTTTGCTGCTAGGCCGCTGAGACTTTTCATGTGTGGGGTTTGCACTAATTAATTGAGATTTCAGGAGTGGAGAAAAAGGACGTGAACCGGGATGTTCCCACTGCAGAGCTCGTTAAGATTGCTGGAGATTTTGGTTCTCACGGATTTTTTTGCAATTAGGGCCAGTAAAAGGAGGAAGAACAATGGAGATCAATAATGATTACACACGTTAGATCACTTCGAGGAATCTACATTGCAATGTGGACTTTGTCACTAAAACTTTAATGCATATTTTTTCCAATTTCAGACTCAACAAAGACAAAACATTCAACCACTAGAAGTCAGATGAGTTGAGTAAATGTATAAGGACTCCTGTCATTAAACCAGAAGAGAGCATCCAGTAAAATGGACTGCTTTAATGCGGATTGTTTTCACTTTTGGGTTCTGACATTTAACCACTAAAAATAATTTAAATATATCAGGCCACCTAACATGAAAATGAGGGCAGCACATCCAGAATTGTGGTGCGCTTTAATGTGAACTCTTTCAATTTTATAAAAATGAGAGGATCCACAGCATTGTATAGTGCTTTAATGTGGATTATTTCAGTTCATAAAAATGAGAAAAAGTGTGTGCACAACTTTGTGATGTGCTTTAATGAGGATTCTTTCAATTCATGGAAATTAGAAGAAAGCACAAAGTGTCATAAAGTGCTTTCAATGCAGACTCTTTATGAAAGCAATGAGCATCAAGAATTATGAAATACTTAAATGCATATTATTTCTGATTTCAGTAAAACATTTAACCATGGAAACGTGACTTAACACTTAACCACTAATTAGTTATATAAGGCCACCTGCAATTAAAATGGGAAGAGAGCATCCACAGCATCGTGTAGTGCTTTAATGTGAATTCTTTCCGTTCATAAAAATGAGAAAAGCGCTTCCACAGCTTTGCGAAATGCTTTAATGAAGATTCTTTCAATTCATGGGAATGAGAAGAGAGCGCCCAGCATCATTCAGTGCTTTAATGCATATTCTTTCCACCTTCAGGGTCAGCAAGGAAACCTATTTAACCATTGAAAAGCTGTCTGTTCACCAGACATACTACCACCCGCACTCTCTGTTCCAGCTCTTTTATTTATTTATTTTTTTACTTCTTTGTTCCAAAAGTTGGCACTACTTTTGGTTGATCTTTTCAAGTTAAGTAAAGTCAAATTTATTTATATAGGCCGTAATCACAAAAGAGTCTCCAAAAGGCTTCACACAATCTGTTCTCGTTTGCCTAATGTAGATAAATAAAGGTTCGATAGATAAGCAAAGTAAGAGCAATGAAGTGCGGGGAACGTCGAAGGGGATAAACGTCAACGGCGTCTGGTCTTGAACCGTGCGAGTGTCGGTCATGTCCGCCGTTGCCATCAGCATCTCTCGCTCTCTCGCTCGCTCGTTCCTTTCTCCAGTCATGTGATTGAAATGCAGCGAGCGCGCTGCTGGCCGGCCGGCCGGCTGGAAGGAGGAAGGAGATGCAGATGAAAAGAAGCAGCGCCAGCTGACATCCCGCTCGCGTTTGTCTCTCCTCACACCCGGGACAAACACGGACGCTCCTTTGCTTCCATTCTCGCTCGATTGGCTTCACGGTGGGCTCATCAAGATGCATTGACACACAAGCGGGGGTGTCAACATTTGTGCTAAAGTTCCTTTAACGCCACTCATTTTTTTAAACGCACGCGTCCGCGTCAAAATTTATCAGTGACGAATAATAATACACATATTTGTGGAGACTTTGGTCAAGTTGTATTTTGCAATTTTAAAAACGTGCGGAATTTCACAAGTTACTTCATACTAAGGATTAGATAGCTCTTAATATGAGCAGAAAAAATGCACTTACAAATGCAATTATGCCATCTAGTGGCAGAAAAATTACCAACACACGTTTTTTACAGTACATATTTTTAATTTTAACTCAATTTTATGAATTATTATAAATGATTATATTATGACTAAAAGATGCAGCCATAGTTCTAAAATTTTTCCCCACACTTGATGAAATCTTAATATAAAAAATATTTTATTGTACATTTAGAACAGATCTAAAATTTGTGTTTAATCGCGAGTTAACTACTGAAGATTAATTACAATAAAAAAAAATGTATTGCCTGATACCCCTAGTATTTTTACTTAACTCATTCACGTGTAGCCATTTTCACTGAAGCAACCCCCTTTCGCTCCTGGCTGTTTTATTGGATAGATGAGAATATTATGTTCTATTGCTATGAAAACATGGAAGTCTCTTCTTTCATCAGAAAAAGTATATTTTTATCTGTTTCCATTTTTTTCAGCAATTAGCATTAGAATATAGAATTTTCATCCTTTTTCACTAATCTGTTTTAAACTATGGGGAAAACAGCTTGTTTTCAACATAGTCCTGGTTGATCTCTTATACTCTGCTGCCACCTGCTGGCCGCTTTTGTAACAACTAACATTGCTTCAACAGTTCTCTGCAGTTCGGCCAAAACATTGTTTCGATAGAGTTCAAACTAAGCAAACATGGTGAAGCAGCATTTGCCCCCCCCCCCCCCTTCTTCCTATGATATCGTCTGTTGTTATTGTTTGTGTGCGTGTGCTCTCGTCGAAGCGTAGCTTGATTTATCCGCATTGCCGTCAGTGTCATGTTCATTTCACGGAGACAAAAGCGAGCCGAGCGGCGAACACAAACAACACGCGGCCCTGCAGGGCTCATCAACAACATCAAAACATGTCCGCCGTGAATAAATCATCCCTTTGATCCATCGGCGTTTAATAGGGGCCAATTAATTACACGATTCATCAGCGACGGAGCGCACGGCCGATGGTTGCGCCAGGACGAGACGGTGGCGGCATCGTCAAATCTTCATGAGTTCCTGCAGGCCATGTTTGAAGTCAGAATTGAATTCAAGTCAAAGGAAACTCAAATCAAGTCAAATGACTCCATCTTTGGAGGCATCCGTGGCCAAAGTGTGTTCGTAAGAGTAGCTTTCAAATTTAAAAGCCGTTATCCGAAGGTCAGTTTTTTCCCCGTGTTGTTTTTCATGTTGTATTGTTTGTCAATGTCAAGATGTCCACGACGACGCTAATGATCTCCCGCTGTTGTTTTGCCGCCCCCAGTTCGGGTGCCGCCATGCATGTTTACAGTTTAACGTCGCTCATCAAATTCTCCTCCCACTCAAGAAGCCCCACAGCTCGACTGTAGCGTTAGCGCCGGGCGGCTAACAGTCCCATTAGCAGGCAGGTGAGATGGACGACTTTCCCCCGCAATGAGGCTGCCGTTGACGCGGGGGCCTTAAATCAATGGCGGCCGGCAGGCGTGGAAACAAAGCGCCTGCCAGCCGGCGTGCCTTGGAGACGTTCGCCGCCACTTTCGCCTCGCCGCACGTTTTAATATTTTATCAGCGAGTCTTTTCTGGGAAAATGTTGCTGCTCTGTGTTGAGGTGGAGCACACAGTTACTGGAGGTATGAGCACAGCTCCAGAAAGTAAAAACCCTGCCACAGTTTGGCTAGCTATATCCCTAGCTAGCTCCCCGGGTGCTTGCTTACCTGCTAGGTAGTGTTGTGGAGTAGATATTTTCCTCCGCGTGTTCGTTTTCTTCGGTTAGTGAGAATGTTGGTTAATCAGTTCCTTCAAAGCTTTTATACAGAATATTCCGGGCACAAGTGAGTTACAGACAATGGCTGTAGCCTCTCACAAGTGTGAAGATTACAGAGGATTTACAATATTCTTATACTATCTTGAAGGGCGGTACCACACAGTTTCCAGTAAGCAGTTTAACCCGAGTTGACCGGACATGAGATAAAACTCAAGGACATCATTCAAACCCAAAGCCCATTTGAGGAATAGAGGGAAGTTATTCAGTCATGACTGCACCTGGCAGAAATTGCGATAACACTCACAAGGATACATCCGCAGAGTAAAGCTCTACTGAGGAAATGAGGAAATTAAAACAGTTATGACTAAATCTGGGCAAAAGATACTTTTCAGTAGCTAGCTAGCCTGCCACAGTTTGACTTAAGCCCCATGTGGTAGCTAGCTAGCTAGCTAGCTGCCCGGGTGCTTGTTTACCTGCTACAAAGCTAGCTAGCCTGCCACAGTTTGACTTTATCCCCAGTTGCTAGCTAGCTAGCTAGCTGCCCGGGTGCTTGTTTACCTGCTACAAAGCTAGCTAGCCTGCCACAGTTTGACTTTATCCCCAGTTGCTAGCTAGCTAGCTAGCTAGCTGCCCGGGTGCTTGTTTACCTGCTAGGGAGCTAGATAGCTAGCACAAGGGGCTAATGCCAAACTGTGGCAGGGTTTTTACTTTCTGCACCTGGATTTGCCATCTCCGCATTTAGCTCAAATGCTAATGTTGTCTGCGTAGTCAGCGCTTGATTGGTTTAGCTTATTTGTAGCCCTAATCAATGTATCGCTAGGCCAACCGTAACTCGTAAGTAGAACAAACCATCATAATTCTGCTCAGCGAATGATTGGCGGAAAGCATCCAATAGGAGCGAGAGGTGGCAGAGTGAAATTGAAATGCCTCCATTTTGAATCCATCAGCCGTGTGTTATCTTTTCTTCCAAACCTGTTCTTCATCCATCCATCTGGATTTTCCAAGTGGCTGCAGACATAATCGGCGAGCGGCTCGCCTCACGTAACGGCCGCGCATCGCCGCGACAGTTCGTCTGTCGTCTGGCTGGCCCGAGCGCCGGCGAGTCCGTAATAGCACGTCGCCTTCCGCATGAACGCCGCCGTTGTGCCGTTTGTCACCATTATTGGCCGGATGTGATTTCCATGCGGCGCCTTGCTTGACATTTGCAGACACATGAAGCCATTAGCGGACGGGCTGCCTCGCAAACACCTTTCGCGAGTCAAGTCGTTCACGGCCCACACACAACCTTTAATGGAAGACGGACGTGGAAAGGCACTTTTGGCATCGACACGCTTCAGTGCATCCTTTGCACCGACTCTTCTTTTTCAACAATTCAATTTCCAGCCATCCAAAAATATTTATTTGTTCTTTACATGCCTGTTGCTATCCATCCATCCATCAGGTTTTTGTCATCCATCCATCCTATCAGTCTTCAACCTCCATCCATCCATCTCAACTTCTAATCCATCATAATTTAAATATCATCCATCCATCCATCCATCCATCCATCTTCTGTTATCGAAATTCAATCTTAAATTGTGTCAATCCATTACCCATCCATATTTCTTTCTATCTACTATCATCCATTTAACTTCTGTTATTCATCATAACATACATTTGACATCCATCCACCTGCCCATCCATCATCCATCCATCGTAACTTACATCTGTCATCCATCCATCCATCATCCATCTAGCCATCATAACTTACATCCATCCATCTGTCCATCCATCATAACTTATATCTGTCATTTATTCATCCATCATAAATTACATCCATCATCCATCCATCTGTCCATCCATCATCCTTTCATCCATCAGGTTTTTGTCATCCATCCATCCTATCAGTCTTCAACCTCCATCCATCTCCACTTCTAATCCATCATAATTAAGATATCATCCATCCATCCATCTAGCCATCATAACTTACATCCATCCATCTGTCCATCCATCCATTCATCATAACTTACATTTGTCATCCATCCATCCATCCATCATAACTTATATCTGTCATTTATTCATCCATCATAAATTACATCATCACCCATCCGTCTGTCCATCCATCATCCTTTCATCCATCCATCAGGTTTTGTCATCCATCCATCCTATCAGTCTTCAACCTCCATCCATCCATCTCAACTTCTAATCCATCATAATTAAGATATCATCCATCCATCATCCATCTGTCCATCCATCCATCCATCCATCATAATTTATATTGTCATTTATTCATCCATCATAAATTACATCCATCATCCATCCGTCTGTCCATCCATCATCCTTTCATCCATCATCCATCCATCAGGTTTTTGTCATCCATCCATCCTATCAGTCTTCAACCTCCATCCATCCATCTCAACTTCTAATCCATCATAATTAAGATATCATCCATCCATCATCCATCTGTCCATCCATCCATCCATCCATCATAATTTATATTGTCATTTATTCATCCATCATAAATTACATCCATCATCCATCCGTCTGTCCATCCATCATCCTTTCATCCATCATCCATCCATCAAGTTTTTGTCATGCATCCATCCTATCAGTCTTCAACCTCCATCCATCATCTCAATTTCTAATCCATCATAATTAAGATATCATCCATCCATCATCCATCTGTCCATCCATCCATCTAGCCATCATAACTTACATTTGTCATCCATCCATCCATCCATCATAACTTATATCTGTCATTTATTCATCCATCATAAATTACATCCATCATCCATCCGTCTGTCCATCCATCATCCTTTCATCCATCCATCCATCCATCAGGTTTTTGTCATCCATCCATCCTATCAGTCTTCAACCTCCATCCATCCATCTCAACTTCTAATCCATCATAATTAAGATATCATCCATCCATCATCCATCTGTCCATCCATCCATCTAGCCATCATAACTTACATCCATCCATCTGTCCATACATCCATCCATCATAACTTACATTTGTCATCCATCCATCCATCCATTCATCCATTATAACTTACATCCATCCATCCATCCATCCATCCATTCATCCATCCATCTATCAATCATAACTTACGTCTTTCATCCATCCATCTGTCTGTCTATCCATCCATCCATCCATAAAGTCTTTATATTCCGTCATCTGTCTACTCATGCATCCACGGTATTAATCTTCAACCACCATCTTAACTTCTGCCCGTGAAGCCTTATATGGTCTTTTCATGACTGTTGCCGTGCGTCCATTTATCCATCGTGCTCAACTTCCATCCATCCGTCTTCACTCCCATCTATCCATAAGGCCTCTACATGCCTGTTGCCATCCATCCAATCATCCATCCATCCTGCTGTCATGTCCATCAATCCATCATGGATGCGTCCCATCATCCTTCAACCTCCGTCCATCCAGCTCGACTTCCACTTATGCGGCCATCAAAGTGTTACTATTCATTCATCCATCATCATATTTTCATTCTCGTTTCTGGCCATCCATCCGTTTGCTATCCTTTAGAAATCCGTCATCCATCCACTTGTGACATTTTTAACTGAAACAAAAGTGTTCAAATGTAGTGTATTACTAAAGAAGCAAATATTCCCCCGACTGTCTTCGCTACAAATGCGTGATGTTGCCTTCACGAGCCAACTCATCAGCTTCAGTTGCCGATTAGAAGAATCCATCCCGCCGCTTGTGTTTATGTTGCTGGCAGTCACGATATCACGATACGCCGATTCCCTGTCGAGCTGCGTTACTAACAATTGCCGCTTAGTTCCCGCCTGGTGGCTTCTCCGCCGACAAGCTCTGTATGCTTCGTTTCCCTCTTTGGCGCGCTTGTTACAGAGCCAAGCTGTGGGACGGACTTCTTTCTCGCCTGGGATGAAGCGCTTTTAGCCACAAAGTTAAGTGGACGCCGTCAATAGAGAAAAAACTTCTATAGCGGGAAAAAGTTTCAGGCGCCCGGGTTTGTTTGCTCTTTAAATGCAAAGCGACGGCGGGACAAAACGCTGTCAATCAAAGGCTGTTTCATGAGTGGCTGCTATTTTCCGCCGGTCCTTGGCGGAGCGTGAAGGCATTGCTGAGTGGACCGTGAATAGATGTGTGTTTTTTTGTGTTTGTTTTTTTACTCTGGACTTTCCATATAAAAAGGTGTTTTTTGGGTAAAGTGAATGTGAAGTCGGCTTATTTGTCAAGTCTTTCAATTAGCGTAACATGTAGGAATGTGTAAATACTAGCTGGTGGGAAGTACAAATACTTTGTTACGGTTCTTGAGTAGATTTTTCAGTGACGTTTTACGTTGACTACCTACATTTGAAAAGGTTAGTAACAAAGTATAAATACTTTGTAACTGTACTCGCTCATGTACTGATTAACTCCCCTATTAGCTAAATTTGTGCTCAGGCCAAAGCCACGTCTAACACAAAAATATTGCTTTGGTGCCATCTTGTGGCATATTGTTGCAAGTTTCATTTAGTCAGCCCATAGCAGTGTCTAATGGAAAATAAGTGCTATACTGCCAACAATTACAATTACATTAAAGCTGGCGTTCAATGTATTACAGTAATTGTAAATGAAGGTAAAAATTCGACGTGAGATCGAGTCCGGGCTTCGGCCTTGCTGGGTGGAGTTTGCATGCTCTCCCCGTGCCTGTGTGGGTTTTCTCCGGTTTTCCTTCCACGTTCCAAAGACATCCATGTCAAGTTAATTGAACACTTTAAAATTGTCCCTAGGTGCGATTGTGACTGGCAACCAGTTCAGGGTGTACTATTGCCCGATGCCAGCTGGGATAGGCTCCAGCAACCCCGCGACCTTTGTGAGGAATAAGCGGTCACGAAAATGGATGTATTTATTTATTTAGCACAAGTATCTTTACTTAAGTACAGAGTGTGAGTACTTTTGCCACTTCTGGCAAATCCACAGTGACTCTTATTTATTTACCTCGCGGCTCTCCAATGTAATCGTCTTTGCTTTGCACCCCAGCGTGAAATGACTTTGGCGATTGAGTCCCCATAAACGCCTCGCAGTTCCCACCAATGACTCGCCACCTAATTGTTGGTGGTGGGGGTGCGGTTGTCGTGGGAACGGTGATTGACACGCTGATTGACACGGCGTCAGCGGCCCCTTTGCTAGTTAATCATATTTGTGACATGCCACGGAGGGAGAGGCGAGTCCTTCGTGTGACATTTGGTGGCATTTAGCGGGCGGAATGCGAACGAGTCAGCAACGACGCCAAAAGGTCGCGGCGTGCGAGGGGCTTTGCGCGGGATGTGTGATGTGTTTGTCACCGCTAGAGACTGTGACGGACCAGCCTGGAGGAGGGAGGACCGAAACGGGGAAAATTCCAAATAAATAAATAAATAAATGATTAAAAGGGAAAATAATAACGGGTATAAAAAAATATAATTAGAAAATTAAATAAAAATAAATAAAATAAATAAATGGAAATAAAAACTATGTATACATATATATATATATATATATATATATATATATATATATATATATATATATATATATATGTGTGTGTTTGTTTGTATTTGATTTGTGAATTATATTTTTTAGATTCGTTTTTATTGTCACTTTTATTAATTAATTAATTAATAATTTTTTGGGCTCATTTATCTATTTTGAATTTTGGTCGTTTCGGTCCTCCTTACTTGAGTATTAAAAGACAAATGCAAGTTGTGCACACTCTCTTGAGTACAATTAAAGATGGTTCTTCTTTGCCGCTGATGGTGTTTTCTTGACAAAGGTTTGGATTTTAGGGCATACACACACACACACACACACACACACACAATTTCTCAGGTGGTCCAGCTCCACGGTGTCGTTCTGCTTAATTAATGTTGTACCATCTGTCCGTCTCCTGAGGAAGAAGACCTCCAGTTGCTCTCTTTCATTTCACCTGTGAGAGACTCCGACATATGTGAGCATGTTTCTCTGCATGTTGTCCAACGGAGGAGCTCGTATGAAAGCATGTATGTCCTCGTTGTCTTTTACATCTCTATTTAACGTTCATTACACCCTTTTTTTTTTTTAAAAATAATTTGCCTTTAACTTCCCGCACTTGAAATATGGATGTCAAAGAAGAACAGGGTATTGACTTGTGCATTCATAATTGTGGCATTACCATTATGGGAAAATACCATGCGGCATTATGGGGGGAAAACAGGTAATGTTTTTAGCATTTAGCTTAGCTTAGCTTAGCTTAGCTTTTCCCAATATGTTCCAATGACTTTAGCAGGATGTTCAAACGATACGACGCAGTCAAAACTGTTAATCCGCGTTTGCAGTTCCACACTTTCGTAGTATGCACTTTAATGACTTAAATATTTGCACATTTTTTTATTATTATTTATTCTTATTCAAGTTTTTCCAAACAAAAAGATGAACTCTCCGAGGCTAGCTTAGCGCTAGTTAGCTAGCTAGCTAGCTAGTACAACAGACATGACATGGATGGACAACATGGATGGTTTTAAAACTTTACCAAAAGCAATAATATAAATTTTTAACCATTGTGCGGGATCCTGGAGCTTGAAGTAAGTTATTTTAAACTAAAATGGAAAACGAAGGTAGGTTGATGAAGCTGAGTTAGCCGCATTTGGGTACACTTTGTTTTCAAAAAAGTGAATATGACGCTTGGTAAAGCGCTTTGGACAACATATGGTGTAGATGAAGCTAAATTTTTAACCATTATAATCAAATTAGATTTTTTAATTTTGGGACTGTGATGTGTTTCTCAGGAAAAGTAATTAACATTTGAATTGGTTCGGGATTTGGTAGTTAAATAGTCAACATATATGAGAACTGGAATTTGGGGTACGAGTCCAGGCACTAGTAATTACTATTTATTTATTTATTTCTCTGCAGTCTCTTTTCTGATCAAATACAGTGTAATTGTTACTGTTCTTCCTTGAAAATGTTCAACCCACAGCAGTATTTCCTTGAGCGCCATTCATAATAGATGAAGTCGAGATCGAAGCAGGAGTTTACGTTTGACTGGCCTTGTTGTTGCCGCCGCTCATTGGCGTCCCGTGCTTGCGTCCGTTCCGTCGGGCTTTGGGCGCGCCGCTGTCAAACAAATCACGTCATGTCTCTCACTTGGCGCCTTTTATTGTTTGTCCATCACTCCGATAGGCAGGAACGACCTTGACGCCTCGCGCTTTCCACAAGGACGGCGAGCCAGCCGGGATTTGATAGATTGGAAGACCAGCCGCCGCTGTCACGCGTCGGATGACGTCTGTTTATCTCCATTTCGATGCGCATGTTAAGTTCCCTGTGTTTCTTTTTTTGGACTTTTTTTTTTTTTATTCATTTTTTCAGCCCTACAGAAGTAATTCTATAGCTTGCTTTGTGATTTGCTGATCTCATCTGCACCGGTTGATGAATAAATGATGACAGAAGATTAGTGGAAGGTCAGCGCCAACTGCAGCACGGGTGCAAACATGAACAGTGAGCGTTAACCTTGAGAGAGAATGCAGATGAATAGACAAATTCACGTTTTGAATCCGTATGGAAGGAAATAGCCCAACAAATACGGATTTTTTTTTTTCGGATTCCTAGCCTGGCAATAGCCAGATTGATTTGAGGGAGTTCTCCACAATATCAGTCTTTGATCTGCTCGGGAAAGGCGGGGCATGCTGTACAACACTCCGAGCTGATTGGACGAAGCAGAATCGTGTGCACGTCTACCTAACTTTTGTTTCGACCAATCACGGGAAAGGATGAAAACTAGCTGATATCTTGGCCTTGTGTTTTTTATATTGTCGCTTTTGCAGTGTTGATATGCGGACACAAGAGACAAATTCAGCGAGAACAGAATTCATTGCAGCGTCGCATTCGTCCACCGGTGTCGCCATGTTTGGTTTGTTTCTCCCCACGGCTTCTTGTTTTCGTCACAGCTTCATATCCCGCCCCCCGAATACAATGTTGCTCTGTGATTGGTCCGAACCACCAGTGGTTCGAATCGGTGGAAATCAATGGGAGCGAATTTGGCAGATTAATTAAAAAAAAATATATATATAATGAGCAAAATACTTATCAACATATTTAATCCATTCACTCGTAGCCACTTTAACTGAAGCAACCCCCTTCGCTCCCGGCTGTTTTACTTGATTTTGACTGATTTTGCAAGACCCACAGAATATTGTGTTCTATTGCTATAAAAAAAACATGGAAGCTACCAAAAGAAATTAGAAGAAGAGTCTCTTCTTTCATCAAGAAAAAATTTAAATAAATATTTTTATCTGTTTCCGTTTTGCAGCAATTAGCGTTAGAAAAGTTCCATCATTATTCATAAATCAGTTTAGAACTGTGGGGGAAAGAGCTTCTTTGCAACATGGCCCTGGTTGATCTCTTATACTCTGCTGCCACCTGCTGGCCGTTTTTTTTGTAAATAACTACCATTGCTTTAAGCGACCTCTTCAGGTCAGAGGCTGCATCAAAGCCTTTTGTCTGCTCTAGCATAAAAAAACATAAAAATACGTATAAATGAGTCTTTGGTCATATTCAAAATCGAACGTATTTATAGTTTTTTGAAAGCAAATGAGTTCATGTCAAAGTCTGTGAGCGCGGCGCCGCTTTCGTTTGCCAGGAAGTACGTCGACTCCCACAAACCCGGTCATGTTATATAGCGTAGCGACTTTTTTCAAACCAGACCAGACATCAAACAATTGCTTCCTGGTGTTGCCATGGAGACGAACAGCGGACCGTGTTGGAGAAATAAGCCTGTTCTTAAGCTTGTACAGTACGTAGGACGTGTGCTAACGTGTGTTTTTATTTGTATTATTTACAACACGAGGACACGGGATTGTACTTCCATAACCGGGGGCAGCCTCAAATTGGAATTGCTTCAACTTTTATGGTCCGCCAAACAGTTCAATGAGAGAAGGAGGATGTGAGATGAACTGAGAGGGACACTCACGTGCACGCACACACATTCACATATACACACACCTTTGTTGAATATATGCATGCGCCCCCCCCCCCCCCCCCCCCCACGCCTACTTCTCAACTGCTTCTCATTTCCACACTTGACTTGTTCCTCCTGACTGTCTTTATTGACTGCAGGTCCGCGGTGCGAGTGGCAGAGAAGTCGTGCGCGTCATCAAAAGTCCTTCAGAGCGGCGCGCAAAGTGAGTTGGAAAAAGTCAACTTTGGCGCTTGTATGAAAATTACAGCTGTCAAACGATTACATGTTTTAATCAGATTAATCACGTCTTCGAATTTGGATGAACTCATTCACTGCCATTGACGGCTATAGACGTCAAAAATTCGTTTGAACTATTTCTATTAGTTTAACATTTTTTTCCCACTTTTGTTAACAAGAATACGAAAACCTATACATTTTTTTTATTGTACATTTAGAAAAGATATAACATTTGTGATTAATCGTGAGTTAACTAGTGAAGTCATGCAATTAATTAAATACAAAAATGTAATCGCCTGACGCCCCTAATTTTTAATAATCTTTTTTATTTATTTAATGAATTTATGGCAGTGAATGAGTTAAATGGACGTCAATTATACACGGATTTTCTCTATTGGCGGGCTGCCGTATAGCAGGGTTTGAGTATGTGTAGTGCGTATGTAAATGAATAGATGCTAAGATTGTGTGTGGATGGATAAATGTACTAAATGTACTAACAGTACAATATTGTCTAATAATCTATATAATCTATCATTTTAAATGTATGTGAATAGACGGATGGATCATTGATGGATGTTTCCGTGTGTACACGTTAGCGTGCTTCGTAGTGAAGTGCGAGCGTGTCCGGTGAAGAATGAGCAGAGTGGCAGCTCACACTTTTGATTTCCCGCAGGCGAAGTAGAATTCGAAATGTGGTTATTTCCTCTTCCCCCCCCCCGTCACCATCCTGTCACCTCCATTTTCATACTGGTGACACCGGGTGTGGGCTGCCTTGTGTTTTCCTGACATGCGAATACTTGACTTGTTATTTACGCAGGAAGTAAAAGAAACGGTGATGCCTGCTGACCTTGGCGTCACTTTACATTTTCAGTGTGGAATGAAAAGGCGGCTTAGCCGGCACCTCTGTGACGTTAAAGGCGCATTTGAGTGTGACAAACGAGACGTCTACCAGCACAGTTATTCGATTTTAGTCTTCTATTAGTCGGAGAGGTGGCAACGCTAGAGGATTTGTCTTTCAAATCCATGGCGCGAAGAAGCTGTTTGAAAAGGAGCACATGTTGGATTGTTATGGTCAAAAGAAAATCTCGCGAGGAATTTTTTTGCTTATCTCTTTGGGGATGCAGGATGGATGGCTTGGCTCGCATCAAGAATCCGGTGGCTGGTGTCTGGTCGGTGCTGGATTTCACTTTCCTTTCCTTTCTTTGGTCCTTCCTCGGGTCTCCTGACGGCCTCACGGCTCTGGCTGGGTTCTGAAGTGTTCGGTTTAGGTGAACGGTATGGGATTTTTTTAATAGGTTTTAGGTGAACTAATGAATACACACTCACACGCACATGCACACACACATGTGCATACACATTCTCACCCACATACAAAATAAAAAAATTAAAAATAATAATAATAATTTAAAAAAAGACAGAGAGAGCAATGATGATGACATGTCAAATCGGTAAGATTACCGAATGAACAATATTGAGCTCTCCAGGAAAAAAGAAAAAAAGAATCCATGATCAAATGTTCTTACTATTTTAGTTGTAAATAGTTTTTTGCATAATTGTGTGTGTGGGGTGGGGGGATCCATTGTTATTATTATTATTAGTGGGATGTCACAATCCTCCACCCATTAAATATCAAATTTTATTTTTTGTATATGATGCGGGCCACTAACAAGTAGCCAGTGGGCCCTAAATGTCCCCTGGGCAATAGTTTGGACACCACACCAACTATCATTTGAGCCCTAAACCCTGAGCACTCTATCCCAAATTCTTAATCTAACCCTAACCCCAATCCTGTACCGCACCAATAACCCCTAACATATTTCATATTTCTTCAATGATGCGCAACTAATAGTATGTATGTATTATTTTTTAAGTGGCAAGAGAAAGTAAAAACCCTGCCACAGTTTGGCTTTAGCCCCCAGGTGCTAGCTAGCTAGCTAGCTCCCTAAAAGGTAAACAAGCACCATGGGACGTAGCTAGCTAGCTCCCTAAAAGGTAAACAAGCACCATGGGACCTAGCTAGCTAGCTCCCTAAAAGGTAAACAAGCACCATGGGACCTAGCTAGCTAGCTCCCTAAAAGGTAAACAAGCACCATGAGACCTAGCTAGGGAGCTAGCTAGCTAGCTAGCACGGTTTTTACTTTCTGGACCTGGATTTGCCACCTCTTATTAGACTCTAAAAGATGTTGCAACTTCTGCCACAATCCTATTAACTTTCAATCCTATTTACTCCCTCTCTGTGTTCTTAATTTCAAACCTGGAGACTGAACTTCCGGATCAAAAGTCTTTTGCAAATTCTCTGGATGATTCCAGTGGTTATCTTTATCCGGGAGTAGGAGGGAGGCGGGAGACGTCACTCAACAATATCCGGCGGCGGTGGCGGCGGCGAGTGTGTTTAGCTGAGGCTTGTAATTGCTTTGGGACGAGCTCTAATGCTTCCTGTGGAGGTGGGCGGTTTTCTTCTGGTCTGCTAAGAGGCCGAAAGGCGGATAAGCTGAAGGGGCGGGCTGGACCCAGAGTGAGGGCCTGGTCTCATTTCACAGCGATATAGCCCACTGAGTAGCGGATCAGTGTGTGTGTGTGTGTGTGTGTGTGTTTTCTAATAAATAAATGGATATCTGTGTCGAAATGCCGACAAAAGCAAGCGGGTGATGCTACAATTTGTGAAACTATTTTAGTGAAAAATTTGCGGTCAGTTTTGAAATAGTAGGGAAATGACGATATGAAAAAGTCATAATCTTCCATTAAAAAATGGTAATGCTACGTAGCTATCAAGAAAATGTCTAGTGTTGTGAAAAAAATGGTTGTGAGGATGCAAGAAAAAAAGTCAAGTTGTGAGAGCAAGGTCCTAATTGTTATAAGAACGAAAAGGTAAAGTTTTGAAAAACGAGGTTGTCATATTGTAATAAAATGTAAATTCTTGAAAAATATTTAGCATTATGAGCCAAAAGTTGTCTTTCGAGAGTAAAGGTATGTTACAAGGAAAAATCATACAAGAAAAAGAACAGTCCAGAGATTTAGTTGTAAAGTAAAAAAATGTCACCAATGACATTTCGCATGCTCACATCTTCATAACTTGCGCACAGATGTATTAATAAATACTCGCAATAAACATTAGCATGATTTCACCGCACTCATAATGTCCTAATAATGAAATGTCTTATTACAGTGAATCTATTGCCTTGAGGCGCTGCAACTTTCCAACTAAGTGAACGAGCATAGTCAGCAGACAACAACAACGCTGCTGCATCCGCACGCCTTAAAAATAGACCTGGCTCTCCGCCTCTCCTCGCTCACCTCCTCTCACAATGTGTGAGCGTCAGCGCCACACACCTGCCGAGGTCACACTGTTGTGTAGTGTTTGTGTGCCACACACCGATTGTGTTTGTCTCTTTATGTGCACCGAAGGTCATCTCGAATGGAAATGTTGGCAGTGACCAGAAGTTAGTCACAATGCGCATGACAGCCACCTACAGGTGTAGATTGGAACTGTTTCTTTTTTTTTTTCTTCCAATGAAATAAGTCCAGGAGGGTTGGTGTTTATGAGCTTTATTATTGTAGTGTTAGGTGAAAATGCGATTTGAACAATTACATGTTTAAAAAAAAAAATGTATTGCAAGAAAATAATTTTGAGTTGTACGGGTGCAAGAAAAAAGTTCAAAAGTTGCCGGTCGGTCAATCAGTTTTTAAGAAACACTTGAGGTAATTTTTGGTTGTTCTTATGAATTAATAAATAGACATTTAGCTACTACAGAATAGAACTTTTGAAAGGAAAAGTGCTGTGTAGCAACCTGTGTGGATTTTCCACTTTCTAAAATGAGGTTGGCCATGTTTAATCAATATGCAGCACTCTAGTGTATATCTTCTGGTGTTTATTTTCTTGCTAGCGATAGCGTGATGCGGGAAAGCATGCTCATAAAAGTTGAGGGAATGGGTTCCGCGCTCCGCTAGGTGCTGAAGTGAAGTCTAAGCGCGGAGGAAGCAGAGCGGAACAAGGCTTTCTGGCTCTATGAGCAGCAGGCGGCTATCAATGTTGTTGTTCGCTGCACCCAAACCACTCTCGGGATTTCGTCCAAGAGGACGTGAAGCGTTGTCTCCGATCTAAATCCAAATTCGATTCAAGGATTATAATCAGGAGGCACTAAAGGATGACCAAAATTGACTACTTCCGCTGAGGTCTTGCACGTTAGACTATGTTTGTTAGTTAGTTAGTTAGTTAGTTAGTTAGTTAGTCTCTTTTGGTCAGTTACTTAATTGCTTTGTTTGTGGGTCTGTTGAATGTTGGTTGGTTTATATGTTGGTTGGTTAGTTACTTAGGTAGTTTAGTTTTTAGTAGATAGTTAATTAATTTGGTTAATTTATTGATTTGTTAGTTAGTCGGTCAGTCAGTTCAGCTTGTTGGTTGGTTTGGCTGATAGATTGGTTAAAACGTTATTTGGTAAGTTTGATAGTTGGTTTGTTTGTTGGATGGTAAGTTTGTTGATTGATTAGAACTTTTAATGTTTTGTTAATTACTTGGTTGGTTGGCTGGTTAGTTTGGTAGTTGTTTGTTTGGATAGTTTGTTGCCCTGTTAAGTTGTTGGTTAGTTGGCCTGTCAGTTGGTTGAGCAATTAATTGTTTAGTTAGTTTGTTGGTCTGTCTGTCAGTTAGTTAGTTAGTCTCTTTTGGTCAGTTACTTAATTGCTTTGTTTGTGGGTCTGTTGAATGGTTGGTTGGTTTATTTGTTGGTTGGTTCGTTACTTAGGTAGTTTATTTTTTAGTAGATAGTTGATTAATTTGGTTCATTTATTTATGTTGGTTGGTTGGTAGTTAATTAGTTAGTTAGTTGGTTCATTAGTTAGTTAGTTAGCTAGTTAGTTAGCTAGTCACTTGCTGCCCACTTTGTAATGGCCATTACTGTCATCTACAGTTGATAAGTTGATAATTTTTACATGATTTTTCAATCAGTCATACATATTCAGTATTTTTTGCCTTGGCAGAGGTCTGAGCAACTGTTATTGTTCAGGTAATGTGTTGTTGTAAGGCTAAAGTTGTCATTTTTATGCGGTTTGATTGAATTGATCAGATAACATCTCTTTGTTCGAAACAGTTCAATGAATAAATTGTGTGTGCATATTTGGCTGTATTTTTTGGTGGCTCTATGCGCCATTTTCTATCTCAGGGCATCTTTTACTGTGGTACAAAACCCGAAGTGAAACCTCCACTTTCCGCATGTACACAATAGCGTGTCGTATAGCAAAAGCAGCCGGCATGCATCGCTGTCATAACTAATCACAGCAATCTCCCATGATGCATCATTAAGTCAAGCCATTACAGGGCTGAAGAGTTCCTCATCAGTTCAATAACTCAACCTGTGGATCAATGAGGCTTTTTTGACAAACAGGAATTGGTTGACCTGTGCTGGATGCCGTTAATTGGATCGGCCTGCCACTCACTGACGAGTCTGCCGGGAGTTCAAGAGCGACGCAGCTCGGGCCGAGCTGTCCGATCGCGTTTATCTCGTTTGCGTCGCAGCCGGAGAAGTCGGTCGGATTATCGGCGCAGGTGCCGACGTCGCTGATAAAGGAGGTTGTGTCATTAGAGGAGCAGTATTAGAGTTGAGGCTCATGTTTTTCCACCAGGGAGTTAACTAGCTTTGGATCTGACGTTTGTATAATACAATTAAACGCATCCGGTAGCTGCTCTCTTTTTATCCGGAAAAATATTCTTTATATAACCGGTCAATATGAGAGAATCAAGTTGGAATATTACTTAAAAAGCAGTCGTACAGTTGCGAGATTAATGTTATGATATGAGAAAAAAAAACTAGTAAAAATAACCATAATGTTCCTAGAATAAAGTCATAAAGTCAAAGATGGAAAAAAAAGAAGACAAAAGCTGTTTTGTCATGATTTAAAAAAATAAAATAAAATAGTTTGAATGCCATGGCATTTAAGTTGGAATGGAAAAAAATAGCACATGATGATAAAATAGTTTGTATATTAAAAAATAATGACAAAACTTACAATGTTATAAGACAAAGGGCATCATTTTGTGAGAACAAATGGGTAAAACTACCAGAATATGGCAAATAGCAATAATGTTGCAGGGGAAAAAAAAGTCTTTATCTTGTGAGAATTAAGTCGTAAAGTTACCGAAAAAAGTTGTAATTATACAAGAGAAAAGTTGCAAAGTTACATGGTGAAAATAAAAGTCATAAGCTACGATAAAAACGTTTTAAGGTTACGAGAAAAAAAGAAAGAAAGACATAATATCATGATCAAATATTTGTAATGTTACACAAAATTAGTTATGTTACAAAAAAAAAACTGGTAAGAAATGGTGAGAATAAAGTCAAGGATCAATTTTGCGCTTTGGTGCAAATGCTGGCGGATTCAAATTTTTGTATGAGTGCAGGGTAGACAGCTGGTCTAACCTGTTATATTTCATTCATAAATATGAAAACAATTTTTTTAAGTATTTAAATTATTTCTACCCACGATATAAACAAATGGATAACATCCATACTGTTTTTATGGCTTTTAACAAAAACATTTATAAATGCTTCGGCATGTCCTAAAAACAGTGTGAAAATGTCAAATATGTATTGTGCTGCTGTGTAAACACGTTAAAAAAATATATATATATTTTACAGTCTGTGTGGAATAAATTGGGCAAAGTGGGCTGCATGGGCGCCAGTTTGAGCCGCAGTCACGTTGACAGCTGTGGCAGCCGCGTGGGAACCGGGAAGCTCTAATTGAATGGAAAGGCACTTCCCGGCTGCTTCCTTTCCCGTTGGACGGGATATAAATAGAAGTTTGTGGGAGACTCAAGTGGTGCAAGCACTTATTAAAACTGTTTAGAAACACAACAATATCATTTCAAACTTATAAGTCCCCAAAATTAAACATCTTCGCCCATTTCACCCCCGCTAATAGCCGTGACGTACTCAGCTTTGTGTGTACCGTGGCGTGGAAAATTTCCCCGATCTGGCCTACGCGAGTGAAGGGATTTATGATGGGAGTCGTTTTTGGCCTCATTTCACAATTCTGAAGAGAAACAGCCAGTATGCATAGAAACCTATGATATGTGGCCCAGGACTGCTAAGTCTCATGTTGAGAACGATTGGAGGAAAAAAAAGTCATAAAGTCGCATCAATAGAATAACATTTTTGAGAGAAAATAGTTATATAGTTTGGAGACAAAAATGGAAGAATAAATGAATAAAGTCATACTGTTTTGAAGGGAACATTTTTTTATTGATCTTTTTTTTTTCACAAATAAAGTCGGAATGTTATGGGAAAAAAATCACAAAATATTTGTCGGAAAATTATGAGGAAAAAAAGTTTTTAAAAAATGGGTGGGAATAAAATGGGAATATTACAAGGAAAAAGTTGTAAAGTTATTTTTAAATAGTTGAAATTTGAGTAATAAAATTATAATATTGTTATTATATATTATAATACAATGTATGTAATTATTGGATTCATAAAATAAAGTTATGAGAAAAAAAGGTTGGAAAGTTACTATGAAAAAAAGTTACTATGAAGAAAATGGGAATATTACAAGGAAAAAGTTGTAAAGTTATTTTTAAAAAGTGGAAGTTTGAGTAATAAAATTATAATATTGTTATTATATATTATAATCCAATATATGTAATTATTGTAATAATTGGATTCATAAAATAAAGTCATAAAGTTATGACAAGAAAAAGGTTGGAAAGTTACTATGAAAATAAGTTATTATGAAGAAAATTTTAGTTACTATCAAATAAATATTACATTAAAAATTTGTTTTTTTTTTATGTTTTTTATTTTAGCATTACTAGACAACTTAATTTTACGTTTCATAAACACATGAATGTGACTGTGTGAAAGACAGATCGGATTCGTCGCGGTCAACCAGACATCCTCAATTCGCCGATCAATGACATACAGCATATACATATTACATAAAAACTAAAAAGATCGGAATGGAAAGAGTCAGTCAGCATTAAAGCACATCACTCTTTACTTTTTCATGACAGTTAGTCCAATGCATTCTTGTAAGTCAAGTCTTGGTGTGTCGAGTTGTCATTCAAGGTATCCAAGTGACAGTTACAGAAAGTTTTCTTTGTACTTCTCCCAAGTTCCACGTTTGTGATGTTGGCGCCTTTTGAAGCCGAGTGTGAAATGGGCTTTAAATCACTTTGGCCGCTCGCAGCCACATTAGCGAGTCCCGCGAAAAGGTCGTCTTATCTGTTTGGCTGCAAATGAGCGGAGTCATTATTGCTGCTTTTTTTGGGGTTTGGCGAAATACGGCCCAAACCCAAAATCCTCTCAAAGACGGCGAGGCGCGCGGGGGGGGGGGGGGGGGGGGTGGGGGGGTGGGGGCTATTGAATGCGGCTGGGGATGCACCAGAGGACACCTTCCACAATCCAGTCGCAGGCTTCATTTGAAATTTATCTGCTGGAGTAGAAAACAAAGAAGAGTTCTGCAAGCTCCTCCTGGCTATGCATACAGTTCATTATGAGACGATAGTTCGTTCAGTCATTTTTCAAAATGGTCTTCTAGATGCTGTCGGATACAAAAATGCTTACCCCACCCGCAAGGTACCACTTTTTGTGATGTACCAGGGATGAGCAAATCAATGCCCTTTTTTTTTTCTTCTTTTTTTTCTGGAGAGCTCAGTATTGTTCATTCTGTAATTTTATCGATTTGACATGTCATCATCATTGCTCTCCTTTATTTATTAATTTTTTTTCTTCTTTTTTTTGTTCTTCAATCAAATCAATGCCCTTTCAACGAACTGTCAACGGTTTTTGTGTTGACCAAATACGCTTTTTCCATTATAAGGGCGATATTCAATGTTCTTTCAGTTTGTTATGTTACCCAATGCATGTCTTAACTGATTTAAGTTGCATGTTGTTAACATGAAACTGTGACTTTTTGGGTGGGGGCCACTTCTTTAACTGTTATTTTCTAAATCTTAAAAAGCTCATATATATTATTCTATTCAATTATGTTCTATTTTAATTGTAACGGGGACTTTAAAAGCAACAAAAGAGCCATCCAAGCCCCCGTCAGTCACTCCTCAAGTGTGCCTAAAATGAGTGGAGGTCTTCTCCCCAGCAGGAGAGCACGGCCCCTTTAATGACAAGTGCCGGACAAATGTCAGCTGTTGGGGGGTTCGGCCGTCATGCGTTTGTGGTCTATCGGCCTCCGGCGGCGGGCGAGGCGGGCTTCTCGGTCCTCTCTCTCCGTGTCGCTATCTCTGCGTGTTTCTTTGGGAGATAGAAAATGACAGCGTCCCCACTCTCATCTCATCTGGCTCTCAGGAAACTGTCTGCTGTGATGAATCATCTCATCATGCCGAGATGGAGAAGAGGAGGGGGCGGTAGGAGTACACACATTTCCTGTTTGTGGGATTTGAAATACAGCCTTCTTGGTTTAAAAAAAATAATAATAACTATACAGTGGTGCCTTGAGATACGAGTTGTTGGAGATCCAGGCTGTAAATTGGCGGATTTTTTGCTTTGAATTGTGAAGGCAACAATTCTTTCAAACAGTGGCTTCACGCTTTCATTCATAAAGTCAAAAGAATACACGTCGTGTATTCAAAAAAGCAAACAGCTACCTAAAGAAAGAACCCACAAGCTGAATGCTAACAAACAATGGAAAATGCCATTGACATGCTAATGATTAGCATCTATATGGTGGTTTTAGAACTGTTTGACACAAATGATGGTCAAGAAAGATAATATCACAATGCTCTCTTTTTTTAAATAGTATCTGCTTTCGTGCATTATGGAAAATGCTTAACAAGCTGCCTCAACGCTCATGTTGCTATCTTGCTACATATTAGCATTAATTTTTTTTAAATTGGAATTCTGGTCTTACTAAAGGGCATAATGCAAAAATCTTTTCAGATCTTCCTTAGAGCTTTTATACTGTCTATATTCAGGTTGCTATTTTACTACATTCATGTTAGCATATCTGCTTGCAATGAACTGCATGGCATGGTTGATATCTTGCTATATGTTAGCGTGCCACCTGTTAGCATGTTGTACGTTTGCATGTCATTTTATAAAGCATAGGCAGTTTGATGAGGCAAATTCCGTTTTATGTTCCTCTTTAATCAGTGAGCTTCTCTTGCTCCTCCTCCTCCTCCTCTTCCTCAGTGCATGCGACACCCCGGGGTAGCGTTTCTGCCAGGTTGGTGGCGTGTTCAGAACAGGAGCGCCTTAATTAGGCCTCTGATGCTCCAATCAAGGCCTAATAACGGCTATGTCTCTGCAGTAGTGAGCTGGCTGTCTCATAAAATAAAAAATAAAATAAAAACGTGTGAATTCAAGTTGTTGAAATGTCCCATTTTTTTCCACCCTTACTGCTAGCTCGCTATATGTTAGCATACCAGTTGTTCATATTTTAGCATTTTATTAGCGCTGTAGAACGCCACAGTAAGGCAAGTGAAGGCAAGAGGGTGAAATGAAGAGAAGGCAATCACGTTTATCCAACAGATTCCAACTGAAAAATCCAATAACTTCCAATAAGCTTGTGCAGGTTCGTTTTTATAGCTATAACGTACCGACGTACTTGGGGTGGTTGAAGTTAGTATGGTCTGTATGTGTTTGCGTATTATGGTGTGGAATACTGTAAATAGATCAATACTAGCTAGCATCATGTGTCAATAACTCCACATGTTAATGTTCTTAGCACTCTAGGTCTCTACCTTATGCTATGTTAGCATAGCAACACATAGCATGTGATCAACTTCCATTCTAAGGCAATTAAGGAATTTTTATTTCATTTATTATTATTATTACTTTTAAATAATTTTTTTATTAGTACTGCCAGTTCAGAGAGAAGATCAATATTATTGGAATTGTACGGATACATTTGATCTTTTTTTTATTATTTCCACAATCCCCTGAGCCCGCGCCAAGATGAGATGTTTGCTCGAGTGGCAGCTTTCAATGTAGCATATATAAATACAATCAGATGACTTGGGTGTCACAGGCAATTGAAATATGCGGCCTGTGGTGGTAAAAGAGATGTAATCGCACCGGCCCTTGTGAATAGCTCACACATGAACATCTTTTTCATCTCCAAGCTGCTCCTCCCACGCGCTTGTCGTCTGAAGGGCTTTTTTCACGCTAAAACACATCATTCTTCTTCACACTACAGTGATGGTTTCCTCATCTTGATATCCGCCGGGGCCCGCCGTCTTGTACAGAACCACCACTCTGTGATCTTTGTAGTAGGCCTATGTGGTCGATTCTCCATGGGGGGGTTGATTGTTTTTTTATTCTGCAGAAGGAGGATAATTGTAGAATGGCATATCCAATCTGACAACCACATACATGGCAGCAAATGCCACCAAATAATCAATGCAGAAAAAAACGTTTTTTATTTTATTTTTTTATACTGACAGCTAATTATCTCGCGTCTGCATGAAAATGTTTTTAAAAAATGGGGGGGGGGGGGGGGGGCTAACAACATAACAGATAACAGCCGAATGTGTTTTCCCTCCCTTGCATAGTGTTAGATATTATTAACATTTAAATTCTTTATTTTCATATATTAACCATTGTTATACATTATTAACATCTTAATTCTTTATATTAACCATGTTGAAAGGTTTTATAGACGTGTAAAGCAAGTAGTGTTGAACTCAGTATAATTTGACCTTAAGCTGGGACATATTATTTGGTCTAGAAGTTCCTTCTCTGTGGGAAAACACATTTGGTCCTTGAGAACAGAATCTGTTTCGAACACGCACCCCTGACTCTGTTTTCGCCATCGCTCATGGAAAAGTACCCAGAGAGTATGTTTTGTCTACAAATGAAAGAGAGGCGGTCGGTTTTAACTATAAGAAGCCATTTTACACGCGGAAGAGACACATTCGGCACTCCACCTGTTATGTGATGTTTGGAGACTGTCACGATGTCCAGAGATCTCTGTTAGATTAAAATCATTTTTGCAAAGGTGTTTTTTCTTACATTAAATCTGTCTTCAAGTTTTGGAACGCGCAAAGAGGACAAATCATTTTATTCCTCTTCAATAGACAATTACACTAACCGCTATGATAGTCGGAAAATCTGTTAGCTAGTAATAGTAACAGACAGTGATAGTTGTAATTGTATCAGTAATGGCGGCTGTATTGTTGGTGGTAGTCATAAGAGAAACTGTGAAGGACAACATGTCCCACCGCCCGCAGGACTGGAGGGAACATATACAGTTTCCACCAGTGCTAATGCTACATGCTTCCTGCTAGCAAAGTAGCCTGTCACGTCTCAACGTCGCCAGTTTGCGGAGGAATGTGAGCAGATAAGCTTTAAATAAAGGATGTCCTAGCTAGAATAAGAAAAACACAAAAGAAGAAGAAAAAAATCATTGTGACAAAATGTAGTGGTTTTTTTTTTTATGTGTAGCATTTCCACCATGTTTTGTGACTGCTACTTAATTCTCATTGCTTATTCGCACACATGGGCAGTGCTAATACTACCCGCTAGGAGAGACAGCGAAATTAGCCATAAGGGACGATATGTAACAAACTACATGATATCTGCGAGCGTACAACAACAAAGCTAAAAGGACAACGCGTCTAACCGACCGCTATACCACCACCTACAGGACAGGAGTGGAAAATTATCCACCAGTGCTAAAGCTACAAGCTATCTGCAAGCATGTGTAAAAAAAAACAAAAAACATGAAGGACATGCCTATCAACCACTTTGTGCTAATGCTAGCTGCTAGCAGATAGCATGCTACAGAAAACTACAAACACGCGTCTCACTGACCATTTTACTGACCTGAATGAAACATAAGCAGACAGCAAAACAACAACACGTCTCAGTGCCCCAAACTTGTTGACAAAGTTGAGTAAACAAAACTTTGAAAACTGTCCTAATGATGCCACGGTAACGTTGAAGTGTGCCGTTACCGTCCTCGCATGCGGAATAAACACATTTTCCCGTCACCTTCGTCTCTGTAAAAATGATGGATGAGGAGGCTTTTTCTTTCCTTTCGGCAAAGCAATTATTAGCTACGGAGATTGAGATGAATCACACTTTTATGTCGAGGTGTTCTGGAAGGGTAAAACACAAAGTCAGCGGCTCCCCGCGGTCGTACGGCAGAGTTAAGACGGGACCCCCGGAGACTGACGTTTGATCGCCTTTAGATGACATCATCAGGCATCGAGGATTAAGAGGCCTGGGGTTCAATTAACGTGGAAGAGTTTCTAGAGGATGTGCAAAAGTTTTAAGTCGTGATACAACCGCTAGTGCATTATTCATGGCATCTGCTCACCTTTAAAGGTGACGGTACGGGAAGCGGCATCTTGACTTTTTGCCGCTCCGCAGGGTCCCGACAAGACGTTATCCTGTCAGATTACAGCTCACTGACTCCCTTTTTGCACAGAGATCCTGAAAAGTGGCCAACAATGGGAGGGAAACCCAAAACCAAAGGGTTAAGATTTTGGTTTGAAGCAGCCATTTTAGGGGTCAATTTCATGAAAAAAAATAGCCCATGACACCAGTTTCATCAATTGACATCATTTGGTGAGAATGTTTATCATGAGAGGATGCGGAAAAAAGTGTCAAGACTCATAAAGTAAACAGGAAGTCGGCTAAATTGGGTTAAGGCAGCCATTTTGAGTGAAATCTGAAGATTTTGGTTTGAAGCAGCCGTTTTGGGGGTCAATTTCATGAAAAAAAATAGCCCATGACACCAGTTGCATCAATTGACATAATTTGGTGAGAATGTTTATCATGAGAGGATGCGGAAAAAAGTGTCAAGACTCATAAAGTAAACAGGAAGTCGGCTAAATTGGGTTATGGCAGCCATTTTGGGTGAATTCTGGAGATTTTGGTTTGAAGCAGCCATTTTGTGGGAGTCAATTTCATGAAAAAAATAGCCCAGGACACCAGTTTCATCAATTGACATAATTTGGTGAGAATGTTTATCATGAGAGGATGCGGAAAAAAAGTGTCAAGACTCATTAAGTAAACAGGAAGTCGGCTAAATTGGGTTAAGGCAGCCATTTTGGGTGAATTCTGGAGATTTTGGTTTGAAGCAGCCATTTTGTGGGGGTCAATTTCATGAAAAAAATAGCCCAGGACACCAGTTTCATCAATTGACATAATTTGGTGAGAATGTTTATCATGAGAGGATGCGGAAAAAAAGTGTCAAGACTCATAAAGTAAGAAGGAAGTCGGCTAAATTGGGTTAAGGCAGCCATTTTGGGTGAATTCTGGAGATTTTGGTTTGAAGCAGCCATTTTGTGGGGGTCAATTTCATGAAAAAAGAGCCCATGACACCAGTTTCATCAATTGACATCATTTGGTGAGAATGTTTATCATGAGAGGATGCGGAAAAATGTGTCAAGACTCATAAAGTAAACAGGAAGTCGGCTAAATTGGGTTAAGGCAGCCATTTTGGGTGAAATCTGAAGATTTTGGTTTGAAGCAGCCATTTTGGGGGTCAATTTCATGAAAAAAAATAGCCCATGACACCAGTTTCATCAATTGACATAATTTGGTGAGAATGTTTATCATGAGAGGATGCGGAAAAATGTGTCAAGACTCATTAAGTAAACAGTAAGTCGGCTAAATTGGGTTAAGGCAGCCATTTTGGGTGAATTCTGGAGATTTTGGTTTGAAGCAGCCATTTTGTGGGGGTCAATTTCATGAAAAAAATAGCCCATGACACCAGTTTCATCAATTGACATCATTTGGTGAGAATGTTTATCATGAGAGGATGCGGAAAAATGTGTCAAGACTCATAAAGTAAACAGGAAGTCGGCTAAATTGGGTTAAGGCAGCCATTTTTGGGTGAATTCTGGAGATTTTGGTTTGAAGCAGCCATTTCGAGGGTCAATTTCATGAAAAAAATAGCCCAGGACACCAGTTTCATCAATTGACATAATTTGGTGAGAATGTTTATCATGAGAGGATGCGGAAAAAAGTGTCAAGACTCATAAAGTAAACAGGAAGTCGGCTAAATTGGGTTATGGCAGCCATTTTGGGTGAATTCTGGAGATTTTGGTTTGAAGCAGCCATTTTGTGGGGGTCAATTTCATGAAAAAAATAGCCCAGGACACCAGTTTCATCAATTGACATAATTTGGTGAGAATGTTTATCATGAGAGGATGCGGAAAAAAAGTGTCAAGACTCATGAACAAAAGTAAACAGGAAGTCGGCTAAATTGGGTTAAGGCAGCCATTTTGGAGCTCGTACTTTGAACATCTACAAGGGAATTATTCTAAATGAGCCACAATTGGAGGCAAGTATCCTCCACAGACAGCCAATGCCATGTGATGTCAGCGGAGCATTATGTCAAAATTGGTTTGATGAGCGTTTTGAGGATTCGCCGTGAAAAAAGATTCGTGGCTTGGTGAAGTTTTAATGATTACATTTTCTGATTTCCTTGTAGGTGTTTTCTAACACTTCATTCCAGGTATCATTTGTAGGTTGCTCACCCCCTGCGCATACCCCCGAGCCGCATTCAACCTCCACTCATTCGTCAACTATTTGGAAAAGCAGATAGAGCGCAAAAGGGGGAGAGAGAAAAAAAGAAGCGGGGCTGAGAGATGCCGCCGGGGCGCTTTGCTACACTTCACAGGCAGCCATCTAATTACTTTTCTTCCCAACTAACTAACGAGGACTCTCAGAACAGCAGGGGGAACAACAAATATCTTACAGCCCCTGCAGAATCCCCCCACATGCCAAATATGCTCTTTCATAAACAAAGTATTAAATAAGAATCAAAAAGAAAGTCAAGAGGCAGGTGATATAAAACATATACAGTCAGGCTGTGTCATTCGTAGAGGTCGGGGGTCAAGCACTAACATGAAGGGCAAATTATGGACGCCGTGTAAATGATTTAAGCACTAAACGGCCCAACTATGATCCCTGAACACTTTATTATTATTTAAAAAAATCTAAATAGCAAATACTATCGATAAAATATACTTAAAAAGAAATCGTCTTTTTTCTTCGCTGCTTTCGTTTTAGTTGTGAGCAGAAATGTGAGTTAGTTGTCCACTAGCTTTAACACAAAATGCAAAACGTGGGCTAATGAAACAAGCGTCGATGTTGCCTTAATTATACACCTTAAAAAAAATAAAATACACAGGCCTGTATTCCTCCGTGAAAACAACAAATATTGCGGTTTAGGTGAGACCGTTTTCTTCTATGATTCATCATTAATTTGCACATCATATGTCTGTATTTTACTGCCCTCTGGTGGCCAAGGTAGCGCACATCAGAATAAATACATCATGCCGATAGGGTACAAACTGTTTAATTCTTTACATTTTATTTAAATTTGTTGTTACTGTATGTTTTTTTTTTTTTACACTGCCGGAACAGATGAATAGCATTTCCATTCATTTCAATTGGGAAAGATGATTTGAGATTAGATTTTGTGTTCGCGAATAGTGAGTCACGAATCAGCGGTGACTCGCTTTTATGTATACTGTATACACTGGGCTATTAGTTACTTTTAATTTCACAGCACATAAAGCTGGCCGTTATTAAGCCCCCCCCCCTCCCCCCACACACTGTGAAGTGTGCTCAAAAGCTCGTCAGCCATGGAATATGAGATACCTTGGAATTATTGGAAATAAAATCATTAAACAATAAAGCCCATCTGCCTGCCACCAGCCCACCCACCCACTCACTCACTCACTCACTCACTCACTCGTCTTCAAGCAACCTCTGTTATCATTCTGTCCTCGTCTTAATGCGTCTCAAGATAAGCCATGAGAGCTGTTTGCTTTGTTTTTCTAAAACGAAAGCGATTTATTTCTTTCCTTCCTCACCGCCGTTATCTTCACCTGCGTGTAAAAGGTGGGACATTTGACTGGCGTCTAATGTGTAAAGTGCAGCGTAAAAGCATCTTAAATAGCAAATAGCACACATCAGTCCCTGCAAATGTGACATTTATTGGCACCCGGCGTCTCGGAATGCAGCAAAAATGACTCAAACAAAATGAATTTCTGCCTCAAATCGGCAATATTTCACGCTTTTGATTTTCCAGAGTGTACGTGAGAATGGCTGACTGTGATTAACGTCATAAACAGGCTGACTGATGTCAGGATGCAGCAGCCGTTGAACATCAGCTACATTAGAGTGGACACATCATTAGGTACACGTGCGCACATTGGATGACATTCAGCACGAGAGAAAGTAGCATGCAAAGGAAAATAAGTGCATTAAAAAAAAAAGTTGTGAATGTTGGGAGGATGAAATTTTAATATCAGAATGTTCAAACAAAATGTCAAGGTTGAAGAATAAAATTGTAATATTCAGTAGGAAAATTAAATTAATTCTAATTAATTAATTAATTATTTTAAAAAATTATTAATCATTTTGATCATTTTATGATAAATATTCCCATCTTAAATGTATATGTAAAATAGCTTATTTGAAAAATCAAATAAGTCATTCTCATTTCAATATTAGTTTAATAGAAATCAATCACTCATTTAATAAATATGTATTTTAATAATTAAAATTGTCATTTTATAACCTATTTTTTTTAAATAATTAATTTAAGTGCACTTAATCAACCAATTATTTATTAAAATACATTTAAAACATCTTAAATACAAATTTATGATAGTCTATTTAAAAAATTAATTAATTTTGCTATCAATGTAATCATAATTTATCAATTCATTCTTAATTAAGTAAAAAATGTTGTGTGCAGAATATACAATTTTTTTTTTATTTGGTCACATGTTTAATGTTTATTTACAGTAAACCAGCCAGTTTTATGCAGCTGTCGCTCACAAGTTTAAAATCAATACTGCACTGTACATCCATTTGAACCAGAACAGAACGATTTTGAAGAAAAATATGAATTGCTATTCTTTTCCTCAATATTGTGATTATGATTTAATATGCTTTTTTTCCCCCAAGGTCCTCTTCCTTAAACCCTCATTTTAGCAACAACAAAAAAAACTTTTGAAAAAAACAAATACAGGAGTGTTGATGGTGTGTAAATATTTGAAAAACGGTATTATACCGTACGGTACAATACTGTCAACCCACAGCGTTGCTTCCCACGCATCGTTTATGCAACTCAGCTCTGCAATTAAATGCCAAAAGTGTTGCAAGCTGACGCCATGATTGAGGATGCTAATTAAGACCTTGTGAGGAGTATGTGACATTTCCACGCCGGAGAGGCCGAGCGTAATGAGGGACGACGCTGACAGCGCGGGGTTCTCGGGACACTCGTTCACACGGAACCCGCTTTTTATTGATGGTGACACCGAGCGGAATATTGACAATAGTAAGAAGGCGCACACGCTTCTCCACACCGCACGAGTCTTTTGTTTTATGGCCGATCATAAAACGCAGACAAGCAATCTAGCGGCACGGCCAAACAATGACAGATCGTTTGTTGTGCACCTTTCTTTCATAAAGCGACAAAAGTCTACAAAAGATTGCATCTCTCGGTCCTGTTTCGCCGTAAAAAAACGATTTTGGTACCAAAAGCGAGAAAACACTGTAATTTTGCTTACTAGCTAATGAGTTGCTTATTTTTGCTTGATTAATTGTGTCTTGGAAAACAACATGAGCAACTCTCTCCAAAACTTTTTATGCATACCACAAACTAAAACTAATACTAAAACTAATGAAAACTAAACTAAAACAACGCATTTTCCCCCCAAAAATTAAAACTTGCAACATTTGTAAAAACTAATTAAAAACAACCAAATTTAAATAACAAATTTTCTTTTAGCTAACTCTCTTACTTGCTAGTTAGTTAGTCTCTTAACTCATTTGCTCCCAAAAAAATATAAAAACGTTCTATTTAAATATTGCCATGGTCCCACGTTTTTTTGTGTTTTTTTTTTTTTTAAGCTAGACACAGAAGGCTTTGATGCAGCTTCTGACCTGAAGAGGGCGCTTAAAGCAATGGTAGTTATTACCCAAAAAAACGGCCAGCAGGTGGCAGCAGAGTATAAGAGATCAACCAGGGCCATGTTGCAAAGAAGCTCTTTTCCTCAGTGTTTTCAATTTAGCTATATTCTAATGCTAATTGTTGCAAAACAGAAAAAGATAGAAATCTATTTAATTCAAAAAAACATTTTTAGAAATTTTTTTTTTTACCCTGAAAGAAGAGACTCTAATCTTTCTTTTGGTAGCTTCCATGTTTTTATAGCAATATGACACAATATTCTGTGGGCCTTACAAAGTCAGTCAAAATACAGTCAAACAGCCGGGAGCGAAGGGGGTTGCTTCAGTGAAAATGGCTGTGAGTGAATGAGTTAAGGGGGAAAAAAGATTTATTTCTTTTTTATAATCTCTTACTGTAAAACCTTTTTTTATTATTATTATGTCAAACCTGGCAAACGTACAGAGGTGTGTAGACTTTTTATATCCTCTATACAGTCTAATTTTGTATGAATTTTTCACATCATTTTTGAAGATGGAAGAAAATCTGACTTTTTTCCCCAAGTAAATTCTGGTGTTACACAGCAGGGTTTGTTTATGCGACTTTATGATTTATTTTGCTTTCATCGGTCCCCCTTAAATCCAATGCATTCCGCCTGCGGGGGGTCCTGAATTAGCCTCGTTGAGCTGTCAAACTGAGCTGCGGGTTGGTAATTTTTTTTATTTTATTTTATTTTTTTTTATAATATGCTGGCTGCTCTACTATGTGTTTCTTCTTCTTTGAAACACGCCGTTAAAGCGGCACAAAAAGCTGCGGCAGAATGCAGCACATGGGATCGAACAACAACTCGCCGCGGTGCGAATGCTGCGTTCTGGAAAATGCGTCAATCTGAATTTTCAATTAGAAAAAAAATCAAATGAAAAAATTTGCCTTTGTTTTGAAGATGAAGTCCGTGTAATCCAAGAAAATGAATCAGATTATTACATAAATTAAGTAAAAAATAAAATAAAATCAAAAATTAAATATCCAAAGTGATTGCACAACATCCTAAACTATATCAACATATTTTAGTTGTTGGCATTCCTTGCGTAAAAGACACTTTAAGTCGAAATTGGCGCTACTTCCTCTCCGCTATGTGTGTTCGACCCCGTGTGTGTGCCCGTGTTTCTTTTCGTGTCCCCGTGTTTGTATATATCGGCCGACGTGTCCCCATTGCTTGTGTCTTTGTATGCGCTTGTCACTGTGTGTGTGTGCGTGTGTGTGTGTGTGTGTGTGTGTGTGTGTGTGTGCACCCACTTCAATTTCATTCTTAGTGCTTCCCAAATAGGATAAACGTCCTTCCCCGAATGCTAATCCCGGCAGCCAGCTCTGGAATGACGTTCTATGCCGTCAAAGTCGGATCGTTCCATCTGCGCCAGAATTGATTGGTCGGTCTCGGAGCCGCCTTTTCGGTGCGGCTGGGCTGGCACGATTGAGGTGCATCCTAATGACGTCCCGCAGGCCAGGTGCCGTTATTGAAGGCGGGCGGACGCGGCGTCATGAGCGAGCGACAGATAACTGGAAATTGAAATTCCCTGGGGAAAAAAATTTCAATGAGGTGATCTTGCCAGGCTGGAATGGAAAAAGGAAAGGAAATTAAAAACTAGAATGCTGGTTAGCCAATGAAAACATTGCATTGGAAGAATCCGATTGGACGCTGGAAATCTTCTTTTGTTTAAGATCAATATATTTGGACACAAAAAGATTGTGTTTTAAATCTATCATCATAGATCATGAATGCGTCGTTTCAGCATTCACGCAAAAAGATGTTGTACTGGGTTAGAGGATTACGAGATTCGCAGCACTTACATAAATTTATGTTGAAAGCGTGTCTTGATATAAAGCGGCATAAATGTTTGGTTCTAACATTCTCATTAATTTTTGGGGCGCGCGCCAGGGTTGTTGTGAATTATTGATTCGCAGCATTCACACTGACATGGTGAATAAAGTATGTATGATAGATTTCAGTTTGCGCTGGTAATAAAGGAGATGCAAATGCTTGGTTCTCAGCTTTCATACTCTTCTAACTATTAAGTGGGAAAAAATGTTAAACTATATGTTTTAGTCATTGATACAATAAGTTCATTATAATTAATAAAATTTAGTTGAAATAAAAAATATGTACTGTACTGTAAAAAAAAAACAAGCGTTGTTGGTTTGTGTTGAGGTCATTTTTCTGCCACTAGATGGCATAATTGCATTTGTAAGACGTCTGTGACAGCGCGGTGCATTTTTCTTTTCATAATTCACTGCCATAAATTCATTAAAAAAAAGATTATTAAAAATTCGGGGCATCAGGCGATTAAAAGTTTGAATCGTAATGAATCGCATGACTTCACTAGTTAACTCATGAATATATCACAAATGTTATTAAATAAAAAAAATTAAAAAATAAAAAAATTCTAGGTTTTCATTCTCTTGTTAACAAAAGTGGAAAAACATGTTAAACTAATAGAAATAGTTCAAATGAATTTTTGACGTCAATAGCCGTCAATGGCAGTGAATGAATTTAGAAAGAAAAGATTATTAAAAATTCGGGCCTTCGGGCGGTTAATTTTTTTATTGTAATTAATCGCATGACTTCGCTAGTTAACTCACGATTAATCACAAATTTTATATTTGTTCTAAATCTACAATAAACGTTTTTTTATTATATAGGTTGTTATAGTCTTGTTAACAAAAGTAGGAAAAAAAATGCTAAACTAATCAAAATAGTTCAAATGAATTTTTGACGTTTATAGCCGTCAATGGCAGAGAATGAGTTAAGAGCTCTCTAATCTTTATCGTGAAGTAACTTGTGAAATTCTGCACATTTTTAAAATTGTAAAATACAATTTGTCCCCAGTCTCCACAAATATGTGCATTATTATTAAATATAATACTTCTCAATTTTGACAAGACGTGCCTGCTGCGTTGCGACTGGAATTCCCCCAGTGAAGGCTTTCCAAGGAAGGTGCGACCGGTCATTAATCGAGCGAATAAAAAAAATAGATGCCGTTAAAGGAACTTTAAATTAACTCAAAATTAACTCACTCATTTTGACACTCCTAGTATTAATATGATGTGTTAACGTTTAGTTCATATGTACATTAAAAGTAGTTTCTTAGTTCTGCATTCAAATGGCTAATTTGGACGCAGCATTCACTCTGATATTATGAATACACAAACTGTGGTACTTTTAATAGAGGATGTAAACGTTTGCTTGTCAGCATTCACACACAAAAAAGTTCTAACATGCAGTATGGAAAATACTATTATACGGTGCATAATAGCAATGGAGAAAACGTGAATGCCTGGTGATCAGCATTACACAAATGTTTGCATTTCTGTGTGCAATGAATCACACTTTGGGAGCTCGTGTGACTTTGACTGAAAACAACATCCCTAAAAAAAACAAAAAATAAAAAGTGGCGCATTTAGCCTTTTATTGTCGTACATAAAAGCGGCCATTACGGACACAATGTCACCCTCCTCCGTCCGGAATTAATGGAGCCGGTCCAGGAAAGATGGCCGCCATTAACGGGCGGGGGCAAAAGAGGCAGGATGCTCCCCGGGATGACAAGTTCATTGCTGTGTCACAACCTTCAACGAGCGCCCAAGATGCTTTATTACGGGAGGGGAGGATGCTCGACTTAGTAATTTACTTATTTTAAGATCTTTGTTTTTTTCTTTGGTGCCATCTTCTGGTATTTTCGTGCCAAGGAAATATGAGATTTATGTTGTGCTTTGCCGACGTGGATTTATTTGTATTTGTATAAATTTTCTACATCAAATTCTGCCACATCGGCACCAAAATTAACTCACCTCTGTTTGTTGTTATTTTTTTTGTAATCGCACTAGCTCGCTAGCTCAATACTCCAAAAGCTGTACAATTTGGAGTTCAACCAAAATGTTCACACAGGATGACAGTAAATCTTGTGAGGCTTCATCTCAGGTGGTAAAGATGCAAATTGCATGTTTTTTCAATCTTGCCCCACTTGGCCCCCAATGCAAGTAGACTGTAACTAGCAAACTCCTTCCGGTTCTGTCTCCGCTATGTATTATCCAGCTTCAAGATTAGCCATTTTACTGTATTTTAGCTTTATTGCATGGGGGTTTACCTTACACTAATAACAGTTGGGTCAAAAATGGACCGATCCTCGACTTGGGTCAATTTGACCCAATTTTTACAAATGGGCCTTTTAGTGTAAAACAACTCATAAAAAATGGTCGGATCCTTTTCTCGGGTCAAAAAACCCAGAAAGTTGGGTCAAATTGACCCATAAAGTGGATCGGTCCATTTTTGATCCAAAATTGGGTTACTCTTGACCCAACTGTTTTTAGAGTGTATCCATCCACTTATCTCACCATGAGGCTGTTTGTGAAATGAACAAAAATCCAAGCAGACTGAATAAATGAAGCAGGGTCTTTAGAGACTAGCCCAAAACGCTGCTAACCGCCTATTCATCCAAACATTTTACACAGAGCGGCTGCGACCCAAATTTCCTTAAAATGTGCAAAAAATATGCAAAAAATATGCTAAAAGCGCTGACGCGCCGGGACTGTTAGTCTAATTTCACCACTTTCACGTCCCTGTGCGTGTTGTCGGGAAATTTCGTTGCTTAATTACACGGCGAGATGGCGTTTTTCCTCCCCTGACTTTTCACATCATTGACTTTATTTCAGATGATTTCATTTGCATTGAAATATTCCCAGCAGCAGCGGTTGATTATGTTGCCGCATATCATTGCAATGTTCCTACAGGCTGCAAGTGGCTTTGCTCTTCTGGCAATTCCGTGACATCTGCTTTTCAAAGTTTTGGTGCAATCATTTGAAGGGCTGAATTCCGTGAAAAAGGGAAAATTAGCCACCGGCGCCACTTTCATCGGTCAACACCAAACGTTGCCGACATATCTTTCATAATAACACTCGTTGTTAGCAACATAACAGTGTTTGCCTACCATGTCATGTTTGTAAATTAGTTTTCAAAATTTTTTACCTTTTTAAATAAAGGTTAAATAAATAATAATAATAAATATAAATAACAGGATGCACAACAAAGTCCCATCTGTGATTGAAATTGAACAGGCAGTCGGCCATTTTGGTTCAAAGCAGCAAATTTCGTCGAAAAATTCCATTAAAAAGGAGCTTTTTAAGCTAGAATTTTTTTTTGCCCATGGCACCAGTTTCACTGTTCAACGCCAAATTTGTTAGGCACGTCTTAAATTAATTAATAAATTAATAATAAATTAAACAGGAAATCTGCCTCTTTTTGTTGTTGTTAAGCAGCCAATTAAAAAAAAAAAGTCTCAACGACCAAAGCCCAAAATTGAACAGGAGGTCGGCCATTTTGATTTGACCGTTTTAGGAACATTCAATCAAAAATGGTGCATAGAAAGTTTTGCAAATTATCCCCATCACTAGATTCAACAATCTACATTCAATTTGGTGGACATGTCTCTCATAATAAAACACGTGGAAAATTCTCAATGACCCAAGCCCAAATCTAACAGGAAGTCAGCCATTTTTATTTAAAGGAGACAATTTGGGGGCAAATTTCATTCAAATAGAGCCTGGGAATTTTTAAGCACCCCCCGCAGTGTCATGAGATTCACTGATTGGCATCAAATTTGAAATTTGGAAAGTTGGAAGAAATTAGCCCCCCAACACCATTTTCAAAGATGAACATGAAATTGGACAGACATGCCAGTGAGAATAAGACCCCCGAAAAAGTCTGAGGACCTGTGAGGGTAATTGAACAGGAAGTGACATGTCACATTTGGCTTTGCACTCGGCAGAGCCATCAGGAGATAATAAGCAGTGTCGTTTGCAGCAAGTGCTGACCCGACTGGATAAGTGGAATTCCACTGTTTTTTTCCTTTCTTTTTGCTGAATGTCGTCTCGTTTAAAGCCGTCCGCTTCGTTAGGTTGTCTTCTAACAAATGTCTCATTTTTAGCTTCAGCCCCTTGAATTGCTATCAGCTCAGTTCAGTTGACGTTGAATTTGTTTGCTTTCGTTCAGCTCAGAAAAGCCTTGAGAACACGATATGAAAGTTTTTCGACATTTCACTTGAGGGATATGTGAAAACTTTATTTTGAGGGCCTAATTCATTTTCCTTCATATTCTTATTGGGGGTTGCTAGCCTACAGGAATCTGCAGCTAATGGGATTATTCAAACAGGAGCTTGTAAAAAGGGTTGAAGAAGGTTTAAAAAAAAAAAAATACCCTAAAGGACAATAGAGGCACTCTGGGCCTCTCCCATCCCGTCTGGCCTGTTTGGCGGTGGGAACGGACCCCTTCAGTGCCACCCCCTGAATAGAAAGGGGGGTGCACCTCCGTGTCTTAGCAAGAGTGCCGGTGCCAATGGGTTGGCTTTTGTCTGGTGTACGCACATTAAAATGCAATTGGAAAAATGAGGCCTAGTATATCTATTTTTTCATAATCCCAATTAATTCTTCAAAAAACACGGATGAACCTCTAATATATATTTAAGCCCCCCCCCAAAAAAAAAAATCTAAAAATAGATATAAATATATTTTGAGTTTTTTTTTAGAATATTTTATTTTCCTTTTATTGTTTTTTTTTTTCAAGGTTATTCAACTGAGCATAGCTCCCTCTATTAAGCAGCCGCCACATGTTATTATGTAAAAGGCTCCCAAAATTCCCCTTTTTTCACACTTAATTCAAACCCTAAGTCTCTACGATGAGAAAATGAATAACTCGCGTCCCAAACGAGACGCACATTTTGTTCTCGGATAGCGTTGAAATCCTTTAAGCAATGGCGATGCTATCACCCGCCGTGAAAATGTTTCACATTTATAGATGTTTTGTTTTTCTTTCCCCCAGTGATGAAATATGTGGCAAAACCATCGATCCCTAACTCAATTTCCTCGTCGCGCAGCGCCAGAGAAAAGCAATTATTAGGTAATACGAGACGAGTCGTGTGTACAATAATTAAACGGGCCTCCCTGTGGATGCTGGGATTTCGCCTCCCACCCATCGCTTGAAACAGTCGCTGGACCAAAACAGCCACAAACACGCATCACTGTATTCACACATGATGAGGGCCTGATTTATCTCCACCGATAGTCGTGTGGGGCCCCTTTTGTTAGGCCCGCATACAAACCTCCCCTTGGTATTATTGTGTGTGGGGAGTGGGGGCAAGAGGGGGTCTCAAGTGGACGAGAGGTAGAACCCATCAATGGAAAATGTCACTTGCCACACACATAATGACTCAAAGAATTTAATTTAAAAAATGGTAGATAAACATGGTAGTTATGTGGTAAATTAATATGCCAAACATTAAAAAAAAAAGAAAAAAATATTGAGTAATATTCATGGCACCTATTGTAAAAATGATCTACAGCTAATATGAAGTCCTACTTTAAAAACCTGACTACTTGAAAACCAGAGGTCACACATTCTGACAGCTGAAATTTTCAACTCAAGTTAACAAGTGTTAAATATCATGACACTGCATAGAAGCCAAACCTTCCTTTGAAATTATGACTCCTTACCAAAAGTCACACATTTTGACAGCTGAATTTTTCTACTCAATTTTGTGACAGCTGTTAAAAATTGTGACCATGTAATGATTGGAAGCCAAACCCTCCTTTGAAACCTTACTTTTAAACAATGACTCCTTTGAAAACCAAAAGTCTCACATTCCGACAGCTGAATTTTTCTACTCAATTTTGTGACAGCTGTTAAAAATTGCGACCCTGCATGGAAGCCAAACCCTTCTTTGAAACCTTACCTTGAAACCATGACTCCTTTAAAACCAAAAGTCACATATTCTGACAGCTGATTTTTTTCTAACCAATTTTGTGACAGCTGTTAAAAATTGTGACCATGTAATGATTGGAAGCCACACCCTCCTTTGAAACCTTACTTTGAAACAATGACTCCTTTGAAAACCAAAAGTCTCACATTCTGACAGCTGAATTTTTCTACTCAATTTTGTGACAGCTGTTAAAAATTGCGACCCTGCATGGAAGCCAAACCCTTCTTTGAAACCTTACCTTGAAACCATGACTCCTTTAAAACCAAAAGTCACATATTCTGACAGCTGATTTTTTTCTACCCAATTTTGTGACAGCTGTTAAAAATTGTGACCATGTAATGATTGGAAGCCAAACCCTCCTTTGAAACCTTACTTAGAAACAATTTCTCCTTTGAAAACCAAAAGTCTCACATTCCGACAGCTGAATTTTTCTACTCAATTTTGTGACAGCTGTTAAAAATTGCGACCCTGCATGGAAGCCAAACCCTTCGTTGAAACCTTACCTTGAAACCATGACTCCTTTAAAACCAAAAGTCACATATTCTGACAGCTGATTTTTTTCTACCCTATTTTGTGACAGCTGTTAAAAATTGTGACCACGTAATGATTGGAAGCCAAACCCTCCTTTGAAACCTTACTTTGAAACAATGACTCCTTTGAAAACCAAAAGTTTTACATTCCGACAGCTGAATTTTTCTACTCAATTTTGTGACAGCTGTTATAAAACATGACTCTGCATGGAAGCCATAAATAATAAATTGGTGTTATGGTCATTTATTTTTCAAATGTATCTTTATTTCTAGCATAAACAAACTTACCGTAATAAAAACATTCATACTTTACAAATAAATTTATATATATATATATATTATTTTATTTATTAATTAATTAATTTTTCAATTTTTTTACCGGCATTTTTTTTTATCTCATGGATTTTTTTTTCCTTAAAATTTTAAAATTAAAAAATATATATAATATATGTAAGACTTCATATTATCATGTGTTTTTTGTGTGTTTTTTTTTTGTCCATTTCCCCTCAGTAGTGATGCGAAGCAAGGCAGAAGAAAGGGGCAGGAAGTGGTGACCGTGTAATGACCCGGGAAGGAAAAAAGGAGCAAAAATGCTGAGACAAATGGACGCGTGGACAAAGGCGCCCAGGGCAGGTTGGATTCTGCTGCACACTTGATCACAAAGAGAAAGTTGGGTTCATCACTATGCTGGAATGAAAGACTGGGAGGGTGTTGATGCAAATGAGCCACAAACATGAAAACATCTTGCCTCACGCTTTTCAGGCTGCATTTGAATGACATTTCAAATTAGGGCAAAGCTTGAAAAACGTGACAATAAGGCTACATTTGAAAGTCATTTAAAATTCATTTCAAGTGCGGCACATGAAGCCGCAACTGAATTGATAATAGCGTACACGACGCATTCTGAAATGACGTTTAACGGGAAAAGAAAGCTGCTGAAAGCTTCCACCTTCACAACAACAACAAAAACAAACAAAGGATGCATTGAAGGCCCTTTTATCATCTGAATGTGTTTTTCGCTGACATAATAAGCCTTCACCCTCCAAAAGCTATCGGCGACTTTAAACGGTCGTTGTAACTTGGAATACATCCTCAAAATTAACCTGCAATTGATGGACTTGTCCGATGTCATCTGCCTTCAAATGTAGCCTCAATCCAGCCGTCTGAGGCCGCCAACAAACGTACATGATGCACTTGTGCTACTCTGACCCATTTTTTTGAACATGTTCAAAACTTTTTTTTTTTTTCTTCCATCGGGTTGGCAATGAGGAGAGAAAGGGCTCCCCCCTTCGGTGGTCCGTGTCTGGGTGACGCGCGGCCGCCGCCGCCTCCTCCTCCATAGCAACAGTGCTTCGTAGCAACAGTCTCTTTGACTGAGGACAGCCTTGGAGGCCATTCAGAGAGTAGATTTGAGGTACAATGCGCACCACTATCACCATTCACCACCTCAAGGACCACAAAACGCTAACGATTTAGCTCGCAGCTAATTTGTTTGTTCCCTTTCAGACTTTTCATTTTTGTTCGTTTGGGCTTCAGTTTAAGTCAGGCAAATGTTGTTTTCATATACAGTATATAAGATAACAAGATTAAAATAAGGTATATGTAAATGGGAAAATAACAGTATATATATATATATATATATATATATATTAAATATTTTCTAAAAATGAAAGACGAAGTTATTTTTAAATGTATTTTAATATTATTAAGTACATAAAGCCAAACATTTAAACTTATTTATTTGAATTTATGCAAAATAGTTTTCTATGAATTTATCATTTGTAACATGTGTAAAAAATATTTTTTAAATAAAATTTTTAAAACAAATTTATGATTAATTTTAATTGTATTTATTTTAATCTGGAACATTATTTTTGTAAATGTATGAATTATTTAAAAAAAACAGTACATGGATACATGGAAAATAATGAAACTATTGTCAAATATTTAAAACATAATTGAAATTTAAGGCATATTTTTAGTAGTTAGTTTTAATTCATGAAAAATATTATTGTGTAGATTTACTAATGGTATTTTTGGTACATGAAAATGTGAAAATAATATTTAAAAATCAAAAGATTCCCCAAAAATTTAAAACACAAAAGACTATAATTTTTAGATTTAATGTATGTGAATATTTTTCTACAAAAGTATTTATTATGTATATTTAAATTTGAGTAGTAGTAGTATTGGACAATTTAAGCCTTATTTTATTATTTAAATTTATAACCCTTTTTGTCCAAATATGTCAATTCAATTGACACATTTACAATTGACTCAAATGTAATATTTATTAATTTATTTATTTTACGTGGACAGTCCAGAGTGATGACAGAAAAATAATGGTGGCCACACAAAATATTGCCACTGGGCATTTTCACTTAAGGGTGTACTCACTTTTGTTGCCAGGGGTTTAGTTGTATTGGCTGTATTTTGAGTTAGTTGAGGAACCAATACATTTAACTCATTCACTGCCAAAAGCGTTAAATAACGTTTAGTAAAATCCTATGGAGGAGTGCCAAAGACGTTAAAAGACGTTTTTTTTCAAAACAGAGGTGAAACTAACCATTTTCTATTGTTGATTACTGAAAAACGGAATAAGGTAGAAACAATTTTTTTTTTCTGATGAAAGATGAGAGTACAATCTTTCATTTGGTAGTATGTGTGTTTCCATAGTCCAAACACATAATTTTCTGTGGACCTTGAAAGATCAGTCAAAAATGCTTAAATCGGCTGGCACCCACGGCATCCCTTTTCTGAAAACGTCGTGACAGTCAAAGAGTTAATTTACAGTGCGTAAAAATATTTCTATTGGAAAATCTTCTATTTGTACTTCTATTCTATACTTTGGTTTTCTGAATTTATTGTCCTTTCTGTTTGAGAATTTCTGATGAAAACAGGTGTTCCTGATAGGGCGTCTAAACCCGAACCATGTGCCCAAACTAAAAAGGAAGAATTTAGCACACCCTAATTGAACTTTTCCCCTGGTGGCTTCCACACCCAAAATGAGAGCAGAAAGGCTCCTTTCATTGAGTCCGACTCCCGCAGCCTCACTACGCCGCTTTGATCGAGTCGATGCTGTGCCGAGCTGGGACGTCACCGCTGGCTGTTCGTCATTCTCGACACGCCACAAATGGAGGCCGGCGTGCTGGTGGCGGAGGTGAGAAAAAAAAGCTTTCTATTATTCAGAAAAAGCTTTCTGGCATTTGGAGCCTCTCGCCAAGCTCTCGAATTAGACTCGGTGTGATCAGTGGTGAGGCAAACACATCTCTGGCAGTGTCAATCAAAATTTAAAAAAAAAAAAAGATTTGTTTTTCCTCACAGTTATACTGACCATGATGGTTGCGCATTAGCTTAATAGTGTGCTACTCTACTCTCAGGGACTCATTAAACAAGATTATTAGTTGTTTTTTGCAAAGGATAAAGAATGTCTGTCAGTATTGTCTACATATTGTATTGTAGTTTTGTGTTCAAATATTCGTTGCTTAAAAGTTATAACACCGCAACTACTGTTGCTAATTGTTAGCCCGTCAATGAGTTTTACAGTAGACTTAAGCTAAGGGACATTCATAAAACAAAGTTTTTTTGTTTTGTTTTTTAAAATATAAATCATGTCAAGTTTTATGCTTATTTCGACATTAAACCAGTAAACTTTAGATGGAAGTTATATTTAAACAGCTTATAGTCTATAATTATTATTTATGATGGTATTTTTGCACTGAATATTTGTTTTGTTGTATTTTTATAATTTTTCTTCTGAATGTTTTTTTTCTATTAAAGTCTTAGAAATAAAAATAAGATTGCCAATAATGTAATTTTAAGGGGAAAATACTATATTGGGATATACTGTATATAATATCGCTAAGGGGATATAAAACATTAATTTTATCGTAAATCCCTACTTGGGCTTTTCTCAAAATCGTGTTGGGATTGATGTCATCATTCATTTATAATTTGATACTTCAAAGGGAAGTCAAGTCAAAAATTCACAACATCACATTTGTTGCCTAAGGACTCAGTTTATGAATGTCACATGACCACACCCAGAAAACAAGTGAACCATGATTGGTCGTTACCTGAGCCCTTTGGCAATGTGATGTTATTTTCAGTCAACACCAAATGACAACTTGCTTTAAAGACAGATAAAAACAGGTGGATTTTGCTGCTTAATTCATAATCGGCTTGTGGAAGTACACAGAAAAAAAAAAGAAGTTATTGATGGATGGACTCACTAGTATCTGAGTAGCTTTCTACACTATCAACTGGCAACCAGTCCGGTCCTAAATTCTGATGCATGAATAAACTCTGATCTGCAAAAATAACATTAATGAATACTCAAATTCAAAGAAGATAAAGAACACTTTACTTTGGCTGAGCGCTTTAACAGAAAAAAAAAAAAATAATAAAAAAATTAATTAAAAAAAATAAAAATGGCCTGTTACATACCTGTCATTTCACAACATGAACTTATATATTACATTAGTGTGTACTATTTTCAAATGGGGTAGATGAGCCGTGGAAATCAAATAAAATATATTTAAAAGCATGCTAAACTGCCTGGAAGTAACTTTGAAGCACGTAAATAGTTTAAAGACCATTCAAGATGTCAACAAAAAAAAAGCAGCTGTGAAGATATGACTGCTTCCAGCAAAAAGTCCCACGTTACATAAACAAAAAATACATTAGTCCTTATATTCAGTGTACTTTTTCGCCGAGCCGTGCACTTTGCTTGCGGGGTACTTGAGTCTGTTCAGGGCCATTTTGCGGAGGACGGCTTGGGGCAGGTCCACGCGGCACTTCTCGGCCAGCTCCACCAGGTAGATGAACACGTCGCTCAGCTCATGGGCGAGTTGCTCCCGCTCCGAGTCGCTCCAATCGGGCAGGCCCTCGGCCACCTCGCCTTTCCACTGGAAAAGTTCCGAGACTTCGCCGACCTCGCCCACCATGGCCAGGAGGAGATTGCGGGGTTGGTGGAACTTGTTCCAGTCGCGCTCGTCGGTGAACTCGGCCTGCATGCGACGGATGTCCTCCACGCTCGGCTGCGGGCTGAAGGTGAAGCGATCCACCGCCGATGTATCGGCGTGCGGCGCGGTACCGTTCATCGGACCGTCTTCAAACGTTTTCCCGTTTGTGGCCATCATGTTGAGAGGACGTACGGTTGTTCAAAGTTTAGTGTTCTCGTCTGACTAGTCCCGCCAAACTTTAAACCGGAAATACGTCATTTTTTCATACCTCTGGGATTTGTAGTTTAAATACGAGCGTCTCACGTGTAGGTTTACGCACACACGCTTTGAAAGACTACAATTCCCACCTGTATCTAGCCGCACTTCTTCAATGTTGAAGCATCCAAAGTGCCAGTAACAGTCCACAACAAAATGCCCAAAGCAAAATTGTGTCCAAATTACAGTTTTTTTCTCCTTAATTTCTCTTCCCTTCTCAGTCTATTAACTGTAGTACAGGACTGTTGCACCAAACAGACGTAATCCGCCAGTAAATTAGAAGAAGAAGAAGAGTGTTAAATTATTCTCATTATATTACTTTTTTTTGTTGTAATTTCACTTATCATTCTCATAACGTTGCAACATTATTCCTGTAATTATACAACTTTATTCTCGTAAGGTTACAGTCAAAACGAGTTACGCCAAACAACCAGGAAATACGTTGTTTTCTACTACCTTGGGAATTGTAGTGTAAACCCAACCCTCTCGCGTACTCTACACGCCTTGAAGAACTACAATTCCCAAATGTAACCGCGCTTTCTAAACCAACATGGCAGCCTCCTCTGCTGCAGGAAGAGTCCGCTACAAAATGCTGAAAAAAACATTATTATTGTGCCCTAATGCGTCTTTTACAGTCCGGAGATTGAATGTAGGATTTTCGCGATATGATGGTCAGTTGCAGAACAGGACAAAAAGGTTGGTGAAATGTGAAGACGATAAAATGCAGTACATTGCCTTTGAGTTGTGGCTAATCTGCTAGCTCCTCTGTAAAGGCTACTAGTTGTTGTTGTAATTTAATTTTACGGTTTCCCCCCTCGTATTTCATTTCTTTCATAGTGTCAAAATACAGCTACACTTGTTCATTATTGCAACCCTTGACCTTGGTTACCAATTAATTTTCGCGGTGGTTATTTTGCCATCCGGCTACTCGCCACCTTGCGTCCTAGCGTTATTTTGCCGCGAATCTGCGCAGGCGAAGGCGCACCAGCTGGTCGAGTAGTGCGTAGAGCGCTCGCCTGAAGGTGCTAGCTCACGGGTTCAAATACCGCTATGTATTTTTTTTTCATGTTTACAATTTCTTGCAGCCAGTCGGGAGTTGTTCACGTAGCCGTTTTGTTTCACACACAATGCATGACTCACGGCAAAATAACTGATTCCCGGCAGCCATCATTGTTAACCTAATTATTACTCACGGTACCGATTCACGCCAGGCCAAGATTATATTGCTCCGCTGCTTGACCCATCAGAACCGTTCACGGCAAATCGACGCCAGCAGGACAATTGCCAGTCACGGCAAAATACCCACTTGCAATATAAAAAAAAAGATGCAGTCTTACGGTTTTTTTTTTTTCACTTTATTGTTGACTTTGCAGTGTTCCCATGCAGCTGGAAGGCGTCGTCGGCCTGGAGATCCACGCCCAGATTCAATCCCACACTAAAATGTTCTCCGGCTCGGCCGTCCACTTCCTATCGCCTCCAAACTCCCTGGTATCCTTCTTTGACGCCTCCTTACCCGGCACGTTACCCGTAAGAACTTTAATCCCAACCGTCATATAATCATCTATTGGTCATCATTAATGATTACCAGCATTTGTGTCTCGCCAGGTCCTGAACAAACAATGCGTGGAGGCAGCCGTGATGACGGGCTTGGCGCTCGACTGCCACATCAACAGGAAGTCACTTTTTGACAGGAAGCACTACTTCTACGCCGATCTCCCCGTGAGTTACGGTTCAAAACGTCATTTCTTCTTCTAGACTTCTGCGGTGGTTCAGAACGTTCCGGAGTAATTCTTGATTTACAAACAAATAGACACGTGAGATTTTGGGACTTTTTTTTTTTTTTTATCATTTTAACAGTGGCAAGCAATGTGCTAAATAGTCTAGCAACGCTTATGCAAAGAAAGAACGTTTAAATGATCATGAGTGCTCCTCTAAATTTTGGCTAAATGAAGTGAACGCAACCTTATTAAAATGACAGTTTTTTCATGATAAGGTGTTTGAAAACGATTAAAAAATGTAAATAACATTTTTTTAAATTAACTCTTTGACTGCCAAGCGTTTTCAGAAAAGGGATGCCGTGGGTGCCAGCCGATTTAAGCATTTTGACTGATCTTTCAAGGTCCACAGAAAATTATGTGTTTGGACTATGGAAACACACATACTACCAAATGAAAGATTGGACTCTCATCTTTCATCAGAAAAAAAAGTTTGTTTCTACCTTCTTCCGTTTTTCAGTAATCAACAATAGAAAATGGTTAGTTTCACCTCTGTTTTGAAAAAAAAAAACGTCTTTTAACGTCTTTGGCACTCCTCCATAGGATTTTACTAAACGTTATTTAACGTTTTTGGCAGTCAGAGTTAAACAAATAATCAATTATATTAATCAATAAATATTTTTGATCGATTCATCATTTAAAGATGTTACATTTAAAATTATATATATATATATATATATATATATATATATATATATATATATATAATTAATTTATATACAGTAAATAAAAATATTTAAAAATAAATATTGTGTGTATATGTGTGTGTGTATATATATATATATATAAAATAAAACTCAAAGAATAGTTATAAATAGTACATACCGTGTGCCTACCCTAAAACATATATGCAGGCAAAGTAGTTCATATTTTTGCTTGAATAACATTATTCAAGTCTTTCAAAAAAAAATTTTTTTAAATCTCCCGGTGAAGCGGTTCTGTCAGTGAAATCCCTCCACTGCCCTTCACTCCCACCTTGCTCATGGAGTGTGAGTCACGCTATACGATACGGTTGCCACGGCAACGCGGGCAGCTCGTACGCACCGAGGGGGCAGCGCGAGGAATACGGGAAGCGGATGAAATATTTATTATTCTCGTGCTTTTCAGGAAGAGGGAAAAAAAAAAAAAAAAAAGAAACCTTGAGAGTGAAAAGTGCAACAGCACGGCCGCTGCATTTTAATGAACGAGTGCAGCCAGCATCTATTGTACATCCATTTATTTCTTATTGTTTCTTATTTAGTGAGTGATAATAATACGGAGCACTTTTTAAAGCGGTGACATTAAACTGGTGCTCATTAATATGCCGCTCGGCACACGTCTCCCAACTTATGATGGAGGCTAAGAGAAGAGCAGTAATGAAAGTGGGGGTTCAATTTATAGGAGAAGAGGGGAGAAAATGAACATTTTTTTGGCTTCTGGATGTATAAATTGAGTTCACCACTCTTCAAGTTGCTAATACTGGATGTCAACAAGAGTCTTTTGGCTTCATTTGACTGCCCCCTTATGGCAAAAAGGGGAACTTGCTGAACATTTTTGCCAAGCTCACACACAAAAAAAAAAGACTTGCCCCCCCCCCCCCCACTGTCAGAGACCCGTTTCAGCCACCTGGGCGTCGTTTTTTTTAATTTTAAATAGTTTTACACGGCTTCTGACAGTGATGTGGGAAAAAAAAAACTTTCCTAATGGCGGATTCTGACGGTGTAAAAAAAAAAAAAAAATCCCCACTAATGGAAATGGGCAGTGGACAGTGGGGGAGGAAAAAAAAAATTTTTTTTCAAATTTTATTTTTTATTATCATTTTTATTATTATTATTATTATTATTATTATTATTATTATTTCTTTAAAAAATATATATATATTTTTTTAGTGGCGGGAATAGGCTTCCATACTTTGACACCTTTAATTGGAGGCAGGAATTTTTAAAAAAAATTTGCAAGTATGTTTTGGGCCTTATTGCTGTTCAACTTTTGATGTTTCTTTCAGATTTAAAGTCAGTTGATAGAAAAAGACTCATGATGATGATAATAATAATAATTATTCTTATTATAGATAATGCACTTTACATTTCAAATAAATCTCCAAATACTACAGAGACATTCAAAACATGTAAAATAGCAACAACAGCATAGTTTAAGAAACTAAAAAGTTGCTGCAGACAACTGATTAAAAATGACAACACACGAGTAAAAAAAAATAAAAATGCGTTGATTCAGGATTTTAATAGTTATAGATAGTTGATTATTTTTTTTTTTTTTACATGTTCAAGAAAAAAAAGCAGGCACAAGTGAAAATTTTGGGACTTTTTCAAGGCGGAAAAAATTTGGTTGTCATCCAATTAAGGGACAATGACATCATGATTAGATCTGGAAAGCATCCATGAAGCCGCATAACCGGAGTCATGACTCAATGTGGTTTGTTAAAAATCGTTTTTCAACCTTCCCATCAGGCGGGCTACCAGATCACGCAGCAGCGGCGGCCCGTGGCGGTGGACGGCGTGCTGAACTACAGCCTCCTGGGCGGCAAGAACAAGAACCAGATGGTCCGCAAGAACGTCCGCGTCAAGCAGATCCAGCTGGAGCAGGACAGCGGCAAGAGCCTGCACGACGACGCCCGCGAACGGACGCTCATCGACCTCAACAGGGCGGGTAAGAGCCCGCCGGCGAAGTCGCCGCCCCCCCAGCCCCGCCCCCCAGCCGCTAAAGCGTGTTGACGTCACGGGCAGGCGTGGGCCTGATGGAGCTCGTGATGGAGCCCGACATGACGTGCGGCGAGGAGGCGGCGGCGGCCGTCAGGGAGCTTCAGCTCATCATGCAGGCCCTCGGAACCTGTCAAGGGAACATGTCGGGTACGATGCTCGCTCGCTCTAGTCGCTTTTTTCTTGTTGTTTTTTTTAATCTCGTGTCTTTTTAAATGTGGGATTTCGGATTTTTACCCCCCAAAAATGGTTGTTTGTAACCCAAACCGGGCAACTTCCTGTTCAATTTTGGCCGTGGGTCATTGAGGCCGTATTGGTTGGTAAAACTGGTAACGGGAATTTATTTTTTCTCGAACTTTCTAAAAAAGTGACCGTAGTTAACGAAAATTAAGAAAAAAATTCAAATTGAAAAAGCATTTTTGTTAGTAAAATATAATAAAAGCAAAAAATCCTCTTGAATAAACGATAACTAACTGAAACTACTTTTTGCATTTATACATGAGATTTCGGGGTTCATTTTAAATTTCTGTATTGTTCGACATCTGTCGGAAGCTCAAACGGCTGTTGGAGAATTGTAGTTTACTTAATGAATATTTTTTTTATTCTTGTGTTTAACATATACTCCATATATATATAAAAAACAACTCTAAAACTAATAATTAAAACTACATTAAACTGAATAATTGAAAAAATTATAAAAAGTAGCAAACTTGATGTAAAAACTAATTTAAAATAACTTGATTAAATTTAAAAAAAGTCAAAACAAAATATCAACTAACTGTAATGCCAAATCGTATCATAAATTGTAGTTTACTTTTTTACACAATACTTAATGACCTTTTTTTTTTAAATAAAAAAAACCCAACTAATACTACTAATAAAAACTAAATTAAAATGAATCATTAAAAATATTAATAAAAAAGTAGCAAACTTGATCTAAAAACGAATTCAAACTAACTTAATAAAAATAAAATTTAAAAAAATTCAAACTAACCAAAACTTTCCAGGCCCATTTTTCATGAAAATTGCCTCTCAAGTAGCTGCTTCAAACCAAAATGGCCGACTTCCTGTTGAATGTCAGGCACGGGTTCCTTGAGACTTTTTTTGTGTGTCCGCCACGATTTTATATCGATCTTCTCCAGCTCCCTTTTTATGAAGTTCTCCTCACAAAATGGCGGCTTCGGACCAAAATGGCCGATTTGGGTTCTTGAGCCTTTTTTTTTGTAGCAACCGCGTGAGGGAATCCATGTTTGGTAGCCTCCAAGAACTCAAACCCACGACTTCTCCACAGAGGGCCAGCTGAGGGTGGACGCCAACGTGTCGGTGCACAGACCCGGCGAGCCGCTCGGCGTCAGGACCGAAGTCAAGAACATCAACAGCGTTCGTTACCTGGCCAAGGCTATCGGTAAGCGCGTTGCCCCGCCCTCCACTCAAAACCGACGTCAGTTTCCGCCGTTGCATCAAATGTGCGCTGAAAACGGCCGGCCGGATCTTCTTTCGCGGGCAGACTACGAGATCCGGAGACAGGTGGACGTCTTGCGGCGAGGAGGCCGCGTGCACAACGAGACCCGCTCCTACAATTCCAAATCCGGGTAAGAGCGGGAGCGGCGGCGGCGGTCGGGTTCGCTAGCTATGATGGCGTTCACGGACCTTTAATTGAATGTTGCACCTGAACCCGGGTTCATTGCATCGAGTCTTCTTCATGCGTTGGATCACATGACATCATGGACGTTTAGGACACCTTGAAAATGACACTTTCTATGCTTTATCTTTTTTTTTTTTTTCTTGTTGTAGGACGACCGTGCCCATGAGGGACAAAGAGGGTCTCCAGGACTACAGGTGAAAACTCACTGCATCTATTGGACACAACATTAGGTACACCTGACGTCCAATACAAGAGCAGTGTCCAAAAATTCCATCTTTACAGGTAAAATAGTAAAAGTCAGTCCGTTAGTTAAACAGTTAAGTGGTCAGGTAGTTAGTTCTGAAGTTAAGTCATTTGCTCCCAAAAATTGTGCATACGTTCTATTTTCAAAGTTTTAAGTGTCCCAAAGACGTATTTATATGTTTTTTAAATGTTTTTTTTTTTTTGCTAGAGCATACAGAAGGCTTTGATGCAGCCTCTCAATTGCGAAGAACGGTTGAAGAAATGGTAGTTGTTACACAAACGGCCAGCAGGTGGCAGCAGAGCAAAAGAGATCAACCAAGGCCATGTCGAAAAAAAGCTCATTTCCTTAAAATTCTAAATAGATTTGTGAATAGTGATGAAACTTAACTATATTCTAATGCTAATTACTGCAAAACGGAAATGGATAGAAATATACTTTTTTTCCTGATGAAAGAAGAGACTTTAATCTTTCTTTTGGTGGGTTCCATGTTTTTATAGCAGTAGAACACAACATTCTGTGGGCCTTGCAAAATCAGTCAAAATCCAGTAAAACAGCCGGGAGCAAAGGGGGTTGCTTCAGTGCAAATGGCTGGGAAAAGTCAGTATTTTTCAAATGTAGATTTCATAAGTCAATATAACATTATGTACATATTTAAAGTTGACACTGCTTAAATATTTGGAGGAAAAAAAACTTTAATTATTATTCAGTTCAAATAAATAAATGATATAAAAATGGTGTCAAAAAAATATTTAAGAAAAAATTGAAATGCAAATACAATGAACTTTATAGTTAAACAGAATTGAACTGTACTGAGTGATTTTGTGCACAGATGAAGCTGTGGTGTGGTAGTTGCCATCTCTGTAATGCTCATTACTGCCACCTTCAGGATATTGTCAGGCGGAGGTCCTCGCATCTGATTGGATTTTGCCGGTGTACCTAACGTTGCGTCCACTAATTGTAATCGTCGTCACGTGACGCGTGTCCGCTCCTTCAGGTTCATGCCCGAGCCCAACCTTCCACCTCTCATGGTGTACGAAGACCCCGCCTCCGTTCCGCCGGGGGCCGACGTCCAGCGGACGGTGGTGCTGCAGACTTTGCGGTCCAAGCTCCCCGAGCTGCCCGCCGTCCGGCGAGACAGGCTGGTGGAGACGTACAACATCCTGCCCGAGCACAGCTTCACACTCCTGGTCAGAAAGCCACGCTTTTAATATTTCATTTAAAAAAAATTTAAAAAAAAAGAATTTTTTTTTTGATTGCGTCATCATTCAAAACATTGCAGAATGAGGAAGGCCTGGTGGAATACTTTGAGGAGGTGCTGAAGGCCACCAGCCGGGAGCCCAGGAAGGTGATTGGCTGGGTGACCAACGAGCTCCTGGCCCTCCTCAAGCAACAAGATTTGAACGTCAGCCAAAGGTGACACGGATTAACCACACACACACAAAAAAAAAAGCACGACTATCAATGCTAATGTTAGCATGAAGCTAGTTCCTTTATAAACTCAAGACTTGCACGTGCCAATTTGAACGGCTTAGAGTGTGATTACGCAACAATTGTTTTTGCTGCGATTTCAGCCGCGTGTCGCCGTCCTCCATGGCGCAGCTGCTCGAGCTCCTGGAAGCGGGAAGCATCTCCTCCACGGCGGCCCAGCAGGTCAGCGCTCTCACACGTACACACGCCGGCGGTTCGTTTTCCTCACGGGGACGTGCCATGCGTCAGGTGTTCCAAGAGATGTGGAGGCAGTCGGGTGCGAAGACGGCGGCTGAGATCGTCAACGAGCAGGACTTGAGCCTCGTTAGTGACGTGGAGCAGCTGCATGCGGTCTGCGCCAAGGTGGTGGACTCGCACCCGCAAGAGGTCAGGACGCGCCGACGCATCGTGGCGGACTTTTTTTTGGGCATTTTGGATTTATGAACTCCCTTCCTTTCCCGTTGTGGCGTTTAGGTGCAGGCCTTCCAAGCAGGCAACCAAAAGGTTCTGAACAAGCTGATAGGGTCGGTTCGAAAGGAGACCAAAGGCCGAGCCGACCCGATTGCGGTGCGGAAGATTCTGTTGGACAAGATTACAGAAACTGATTGAGGGGGGGCCACTGAAACCACCAACAAGCGTCCCTCAATCTGTAGATATTTGAATACATGTAAATAAGGAACATGATTATTTATCTGTATAAAGACTTGTTTCACTAAATGTGTCACATGATTCACTCACTGTGTATACTATATTTATATTCGGTATCCATCATTCATTAATAAGTAGTCCAAGTAGCCAACAAAAAAGATACTAGTCCCCAGTTAATTGTCTATTTAATTACATAAGTCACATATGAATGAAAAAAAATCCTGATTTGGTTGTAATTCTATATATAATAAAAATAAAATAAAGTATTACAATCTGTGCATGAAAGGTCTACTTTCAAAAGGGGCGGGGTTTCAAAGTAGGGTCATAATTTATAACAAGATGTGTCGGAATGTGTTAGGCTTAGGGATTTAAAGCGGGGTTCAAATTAAGGTTTGGGTTTTAAATTAGGTTTTCAAACTCGGGGAGGGGTTCAAAGTAGGTTAGCGGGCTAGGCTTTTTTAAAGTAGGGTGTCAAATCAGGAGTAGGGTTTTAAAATTGGTTAGTTTTCAATAAAGTTTTCAAACTAGGATAGGGTTTCTAAGGTTAGGATTTCATAGTGATTGAAATTAGATTTCGGGTTTCAGACTTCAAGTTATGGTTTTCAAAGTAGGTTAACAGATTCAAAGTAGGGTTTCAAAGTAGGACTAGGGTTTTCATGTAGGGTGTCAAAATGGGGGTAGGGTTTTAAAATTGGTTAGCTTTAAATTGCGGTTTCAAATTAGGGTAGGGTTTTAAAGTACGATTAAGGTTTTAAAGTAGAGTCGAGCTTGTACAGGACTTCAGCTTTATTTATTTTGTGTCCCTAACCTGAAATTTTAGGGGTGTACTTAAAATAAAATCATTAAAATTATTACTGAATACTAATTCCTTGCTGTGCTTCTTTTTGCTGGACTTCAGCCCACTTGTTTAATTTTTTTCCAGAGATTGATTTTTCATTAAAGTTTCAGCAAAGCTGGTCAAAATAACAATATAATCACAAATATCAGCGCTGCCTTTCCATTCATGTCATTGACAATAAAACGAGCGCAACGTTGACACTGTATTGCATCATTTATTGATTTGCATAATGTCACTGCAAAAAAAAAAGACATTAAGATTTCAAGCAAACAATTTAACATGACTACATTCATCATCAAAATCCACATCAGATGCCAGAGAGTTCGTATTTGACCTAAAAATATTTTTTTATTGTCATATATCTCAATCATTCCAGTTCGATTGTTTCTCGTCAGGCACGACAATGTGAATTTAGGCAACACGCTGAAAAGATTTTTGACCTGCTTTTGTAACAACTCATGTTAAAAATTATTTTATTTTTTTTAATAATAATAATCATTTATTACTATTACAACAACGATGACTTGGAAGTTTAGGCTGGGACGAGATTCAGAGCCACTTTCAAGTAGCCGGGCAACAGTGTTTAAAACACTTACCATGCAGAAACACATTATGTCAAAGCTAAGCAGAGCTGCATGGACCTTCTGCGCTTGAGTTCTTGGTGAAGTTTGGTGATACTTAGTATGGCATTTATCAACGTGCCACATACACACAGATGTGTGTTTGAAGTGGCCATTTTGCTACCAAGCTCCACCCCCGATCGTGATCATAACGTCAGCGCTGGCCTTGCAGTACAACTTTATTTATAACACGCTTTAAAAACAAACAAAGCTGCATACAAAGATGCGGCTCATAAAATACAACTCAACCAGACATTTGACCCCTCAAAAAGGGCAATTTTTGCAAGCGTACTATAATTCTTGATTCTTGGGAGTATTTTGATGACATAACAAAACAAAACAACAACAAAAGAAAAAATTAGCAAAGCTACCTGGGAACTGTTTTAAAATCTGGAAAAAAATAGCCTAATGTCTCTTTTAAAAGGCGTTAGCATAAAGACCGCCTTGTAACAGACAGTGCGAGATTATGTCGCGATAAATAATACACAATCATACCACCCCCCCCACATACACACCAAAATAAGCACAAAAAGCAACACTTAAATTACCCAACCACCTTACCTGACAATAGCCCTTAATATTCTTATTCATTTGCATAATGAATCCTTACAATATGTACAAGTCATTAAATAGGCCGAAAGTGACCGAAAGTGGAAAGAAAGATGGCTTCAATCATAAAGAGTCTGAGGTACCAATAATAATTATAAGAATAAAAACCTCACTTTGTGAGGTTTAAAAGTATCCACAGCTGGATTGTGCTCGCTGATGCTAACGTTGCTAATGCTAGGCCAGGCTGGAGTCCAAAATGGCCGCCCACCCTGAGACGATTGAATTAAAGGGCCGGTGACTGCTTAAAAAAATACAACAAAATAAATACAAAGGTACATCTCACATGTCTTTTGGTTGGTGGCCTACAAAGATGGTAGAAAAATAAAACGTCTCGGTATAAGAAGTTGAATTACTCTTCCATGGGAATGTAAGACAAGATGGAGTGCTCTTGGGCCAGGGCGGCCAGTTCTTTGAGGAACTCGCTGAAGAGGACGCTGGCGAACACGTCGGTGCGCTCGGCCGAGATGGACTTGGGTTGCGGGGGCGGCGAGCTCTTCATGATGCCGGCGCCTCGCACGCGACTGCTTTTGTCTGAGGACGACAACGCTTTACGCATTAGGGGAAAATTGGGCCAGAGTTGACTTTTGCTTATTTTTGACCGCCACGCTAAAAAAAAAAAAAAAAAAAAAGGTTCATATTGTTATCGTGTTGAGAAGGTCCTTTTTTTTTTTTTTTTTTTTTTCTCTTTTTTTTCTGGGAGATCTCAGTATTGATCATTTGACATGTCATCATCATTGTTCTCCCTTTTTTTTTTTTTTTTTTTGCATGTGTGTTTGTGCGTGTGTGTATGCGTGCGTGCGTGTGTGTGTGTGTGTGCGCGTGCGTGCGTGCGTGAGAAAGAGAAGAAAAAAAAAAAGAGTTGAGAGAGAGAGAGAGTTGAGTTGAGAAGGTCCTAATATTCTGATAAACATCTTTTTGCTGATTTTATTCAGCCAAAAAATGAATAAAAACATTAAAGACCTTAAATAGAACGTCAATAATTAAATGTAAAAAATTAAACAATTTGTTTGCATCAGGATGTAATGCGCCTCATGAGCACACATTGGCCACCAGGGGGCAGTACAGTATTATACAGTCAGGCAGACATAAAAGAATACATTTTTTATCTTCTACTACTACTGGAAGTGACTCAATGACGGGTACATTTGAAATAAACAGCTGAACGCCTAACGTTTTGTTTTCATCATTTTATCCGTGGCAAAGAAATTACCTGCTTCTCCGTACAAAGTGTCCCTGGTCAACAGCCAGTGTTGGGCGGCGACAATCAGCTCCGGAAAATCCTCACCGCTTGCAGCCAGCTGCTCGATCTGATTTTTCACCGTGGCCAAAACCTGGCGGGGAAATCGATCATAGGTTGCAGGGGGGGGTGAGGGGAAGCGCCTGAGCTGGATCAAATAATCGATTCTACAAACAACAGCCCTAAATGTAAATTGTGGAACTGGGATGTGTGTTACCTGGTAGAGCGAGCGAACGGTGGGCTGGAAGACCAGATTGGTGTTGAGGAGGAAGGATCGCAGCAGAGGCTGAGGGTACGAGGCCAGCTGCGCCAGGATGCCCGTCAGCAGCAGGTTGACGTGCACGGAGTTGGACAGCATGTTCTCCAGGCGGGACAACAGGACGCTGACAAAAGGTCCTGGCGACCATTGAGCGGGTCAGCAGATCGTTTATGGACAAAACTTGTTTATCAGGGCCACGTATACATTTTTTTTTTGAGAGGGGGGGGGGGGTGATATTGTGAGAAAAAAACTCATTTACAAGAAAAAACTTGAATATTTGCAACATTATAAAGTGGCAAATTTGCGAGAGAAAAACCTCACAAATTTATGAGAAAAAACTCAAATATAAATGAATAAATATAATAAAAGGCCAAGTTAATTGCAGTCCCTCGTCAAAGTGTGAATTGGTTAACATGATATGGTTCATCTCTGCTAAAGCAATTACTGAACTATCTCCTGATTTGACCGAAAAGTATAATTAACGACTTCTTGCACCGTAGCCATTTTACACACTTTTTTTGTAACTTGCCAAAGATCCGAGTAGGAGTTTTTTTCTTGTAAATTTGTGAGTTTTTTTCTCACATATTTGCCACTTTATGTCACAAATGTGCAAGTTTATTTCTCCTAAATTTGTGAGTTTTTTCTTGCAAATTTGACACATACCATCACAAATGTGTGAGTTTATTTCTCATAAATTTGTGATTTTTTTCTCGCAAATTTGACACTTAATGTCAAAAGGCTGTGAGTTTATTTCTCATAAATTTGTGAGTTTTTTTCTCACATATTTGCCACTTTATGTCACAAATGTGCAAGTTGATTTCTCCTAAATTTGTGAGTTTTTCTCTCGCAACACTATTTTTTTTTCTCTTTCTCCTTCAGAAAAAGGAAAAAAAAATGACACTTTATAATGTCACAAGGCTGGGAGTTCATTTCTCGTAAATGTTTTTGTTTTTTTTCTCTCGCAAATTTGACACTTAATGTCACAAGGCTGCAAGTTTATTTCTCAGAAATTTGTGAGTTTTTTTTCTTGCAAATTTTACACTTTATAATGTCACAAATGTGTGAGTTTGTTTCTCATAAATTTGTGAGTTTTTTCTCGCAAATTTGACACATACCATCACAAATGTGCAAGTTTATTTCTCGTAATTTTTTTTTTCCTCGCAAATTTGACACTTAATGTCACAAGGCTGCAAGTTTATTTCTCAAAAATTTGTGAGGTTTTTTTCCTGCAAATTTTACATTTTATAATGTCACAAATGTGTGAGTTTATTTCTCATAAATTTGTGATTCTTTTCTCGCAAATTTGACACTTAATGTCAAAAGGCTGTGAGTTTATTTCTCATAAATTTGTGAGTTTTTTTCTCACATATTTGCCACTTTATGTCACAAATGTGCAAGTTGATTTCTCCTAAATTTGTGAGTTTTTCTCTCGCAACACTATTTTTTTTCTCTTTCTCCTTCAGAAAAAGGAAAAAAAAATGACACTTTATAATGTCACAAGGCTGGGAGTTTAGTTCTCGTGAATGTTTTTGTTTTTTTTCTCTCGCAAATTTGACACTTAATGTCACAAGGCTGCAAGTTTATTTCTCAGAAATTTGTGAGTTTTTTTTCCTGCAAATTTTACATTTTATAATGTCACAAATGTGTGAGTTTATTTCTCATAAATTTGTGAGTTTTTTCTCGCAAATTTGACACATACCATCGCAAATGTGCAAGTTTATTTCTCGTAATTTTTTTTTTCCTCGCAAATTTGACACTTAATGTCAAAAGGCTGTGAGTTTATTTCTCATAAATTTGTGAGTTTTTTTCTTGCAAATTTTACACTTTATAATGTCACAAGGCTACGAGTTTATTTCTCATAAATGTTTTAGTTTTTTCGCTGAATATTACCCCCCACTAATATATATATCAGGGATGTGATTTGACCAAAGTGAAATTATCTGAAAATTTAGCCGGGGGTCTGGGGGCCGCAGGCACACAACTAGGTCCAGGGCAGTGCCCTGGTGAGGGGACAAGGGGGGCGCAGCCCCCCGGAGCTCATGGGTTTTCCGTGTTTTTAAGTACTTTCAATGCACTCACATGATAAATAGACAAAACAACAGCATAAATTTTCAATGTATATTGAACTATCCCATATAAAATGGCAGTTTTAGTCAACTCAAAATCAGTCACATTCAAAAACATTGGACTGCCTTTGCTTTTAAAAACTATCACTGAGAATATCATCATATCTAACTAATGTGATTACTAAGTTAACACATAAATAATGTTGAAGAGTTCAAATTTCATGAACAAATAATTGTATCATGACCAAATGAAAAGTAACTCATATTAGAGCATACCACAAATGTCTTTGTTATAGCAGAAGATGTTATCTGTCGGAGTCATGTGCATACACAATGAACTACTAAAATAAAAAAAAATAAAATAAAAAAACGAAAAAAAAAAAAAAATTGGGGGGGGGGGTAAAAAAAAGCAGAATTACGCGAATTAGCGGAAAAATCACATCCCTGATATATATATATATATATATATATATATATATATATATACACACACACACACACAGTATATGTGGCCCTAATACCATCATAGCTGCAGCATTAGAGCAGTTCCAGCTCGCAAAGACAACTTCTCAGCGTGTTTGCCAACTAACCTGTAAAAGGTGCCGAATGACTCCTGGTGGGGCCGCGAATTGCCGACCCAAACGGCGACTGCAGCTTTTCTGGCTCCGGCGTCTCTACGGAGAAGGAGGTGAAGTCCATTTCCTCATCCTCTGCCCCGGCGTCACCCTTCGCTTCAGCGTCACATTTTCCGGCTTTGCTGCCTGCGTTGCTGTCAAACGTCCGGATGAGCTCTTCGTACTGAGCCAGGAGGTCCCCGCCCACGTCGGTGGGACTTTTGGCATTCTCGGCCGGGTGCTGCTGGGTGAGTCCGTTCTTCCGGGGGTTCGGGTCCTCAACGGCTGTGGTGTCTTTCTTGGCAACCAGATCGTAGACCTTGACGTCATCCTGGAACTCGTTCTCCTCGATGTAGGAGCCCTTCACCAACAAAATGGCCGACTTTCTCATCTCCTCGATGTGCCTGGGGGGCTCGGTTGAAGGCGGCGACACAGGCGGATGTTCGGGCTCGGCGGTCCCTGGCGGGCAGGCATCGTAACTGTCGTCCCACTCCAGCTCCAACTGGTTAGGTGGTAGTTGCGCCCGCGCAGATGCCGGCGCCGGTGGGGCTCGCTTCCTGGGTGCCGGCTCCTCAAGGACACCCGGTTGGTATTTCTCCGGTGGTGGATCTTCGCCGTCGTACGCGGCCGACCACACCCGGCACGCTCGCATGCAGACGCCGATGCGCTCGTGGGCGTCGTCCAGGTAGTGGAGGTAGCTGACGTCCAAGTAGATCTCGGAGCCGATGGTGCATGAGGAGTTGCCGACGGGGTCGCTCGCAACGGAGATGCCGTCTTTCTCAGCTAAGCGAAAAATCAACAAGAAGTTCAAGAAAGAAAGACAGGTTTGAAGGGAAATGTTTAGAGAGAAAGAAATCCCAAATAACAGAAAACACTTTTACTAACTTTAATAAAGTATAAATAATAAGAAAAAAGTCACTATAAATCTGATAATTAAATAATTATTTAAATAAAATATTTAGATTTTTTATTTCAGATCAATAGATAAAATAAAGTATGGGATAAAATTGTATTTAAATATAAACAGTGTTAAAAAGTTGTTTTTTTTTTACATTTCCTACTTTTAAATTCTTACAACCTTAAATTGTAAATTGTATTTCTTAAAATTCAGATTCATTATTTTGTCATCACCAATATTGCAAGTTATATATATATATATATATATATATATATATATATAAAAATCTACAGTAATATAACATTAACATTATAATATACAAAATAATGTATGCAAAAAAAATTCAACATTGTTTTAAAAGTTGATTTAAAAAAAAAATACATATATTTATATATTAGATTTTGTTCAAATAATATATTACAAAAATTACACATTTTTCTGTATTTATTAATAATTTAGGAATTTCCCGTATTTTCATGATGAATCCCTTTGAAAGTATAAAGTTTAAAGGGCTCACCTTTGGAGAAGAGTATGGACTCCAGCTGTCGGAGTGGCGGCGGGCTACGGTCGGGCGAGCAGCACGACGGTGTCAAAGCCAGGATCTTGGCTGCCGACGCAGAGTAGAAGTCGCGCTCCCTCACGACGCGTCGCTGACTCAGCATCATGTGATTGCATGGGATCAGGTACCTGAGGATGCGCAACAACCCTCTCTGAGATGATTTTTAAACATTTTCTGTGATTTTTGTGAGCTGGAAGTTCACCTGAGGATGAGTTGCAACATGACGTCTTCACAGTGCAAACTGATGAGAGTGCGGAAAAGTGCCAGTGACACGATGCCCAGCTGGAGAAACAAAGGAAAACGCAATTCAGGTGTACCTAATGTTTTGTTTGTTGAGCGTTTGTTCAGAAAAGTACAAATCTAAAGAAAAAAGAAAACATGTTTGATGTGTAGGTGTGTCATTATTGACTGTTGGTTAACACTTCATTTACACAGCAACAGGACCAGCAAGTTGGTGTGGTCTGGGCGTTGCCACGGCAACAGTCTACAGTCATACAAAGTAAATGTTCAAATGATAAATGATTATACTTCAAATCATAAGATTAAACTAATAGGAAAAAAATGAAAATTAAACAAAAATAAATTAAGAAATGTCAGAGTATACATTTTATATTTTTCATGTAAAACAATTGAATACAGTAATTAAATATATTTTTAGTAAGTTTTGCAGTCTGTAGAATTAATTAATTAATTAATACATTATCTAGTGTACTCTCCACAACCTTTATTGAGACATGGCACCCATTCTCAACTTGAAAAATATCACTGCACAGCACCCGGCAGAAAAAATAAATAAATAAAAACAAAAAAAATAAAAAAGATGTAGCAATTGAGTGAAATTGGAATAAGTGGTCTAGTGTTTTGTGCTGATTGTTGACAAATGTCTTACTGGCGTACCTGGAAGGGTGTGTTGATACGGCTGACCAGTGTGTCCAAAATGTGGACGTTCTCGTGGCGGTGCAGCAGGATGAAGGACAGGAAGGTCTGCAGCAGAGCCGGCTCACTGATGCTTCTCAGGAAGAGATCCAGGTACGCTGTGGTGGTCATGACCTCTTCCAGGGTTAGCTTCACGGTGAAAGAAAAAAATTAATCTAACATGAAACCGTTTTCCAGCACTGACATGATGTCTGGCATGATGCTCTGCTGTTCAGTTAGCAACAAAAACCTGCAATGGGATTTTTATTTCTACCAATATAACAATGGGAAAATGTTATCGTTATGCTAATTGCTAGTGCTAAGCTATGCAGTTAGCAACAAAAAACTTTGCATGAAACAATTATTTAACCAATTTAAGCCTGAGGGGGCGAACATTTGCAAATGTTGATTTCATACCAGGGTTCGACAAGGGTAGTTCGTTAAGACTAAAATGCAACAATAAAAAAGTGAGTTATGCATATAAACCTTGTGGAGAGCGGGCGCAAGTACAGGCACGAGGAAACCATTGTGGATGTAGCCCAACAACTGGTCTCTGATATCGGGGTGGGCCACCTGTCAAATTGAGAGAGGGCTAAGCAACAATGCTTGCAAGTTTTAACGTTTTACTTATTTATATTTTTTCTTACCTGGGTGACAGCATTGCAGAATTCCAGAGAGTTGAGGAACTGGACCAGGGGGGGCATGCGGAGCCAGTCGTCCCTATGCAGGCAGTGCCATTCGTCACTGGGGGGTTCCAGTTTGGTGGGAAGGGATGAATACAGACCACTGAGGCCCGTGGCAAGAACCTGGGGTCAAAGGTAAGGGAATTATTTATTGAATGACAAATGTCCACTTGACTGAGTTAGATTTTGTATCATTGTATCAAAATATCAACATTATGGCAAAATGCTAATGCCAATTTAGTGTGCATTTTCTGCACTTAATGGAAATTTCAACTTGAAAAAAATCAGATTCATTGATTAATGGACAACTTGCTCAATTAATAAAATAACTGTTGCCCATGTTAAACTGTGCCGTTATTGGTTAGCAACAACAAACACTGCATTAAAACAAAAATAATGGCATAACCAAAACGCTAATTGCTAATGCTAAGCGTACTGTTAGCAGTTAGCAACACAGCACGTGATGTTTACATGACCTATGCCAGCATGAATTAATTCAGTGCAAAAGAGAACAGAAACAACAGCATTAAGTCAGATTATCCTTAGTCAAGGCCGTAAATGGTTGGCCATTGTTGACCAGAATGATATCAAAAGCTGCTTTTTTGTTTCCTATTGTGCCATGTCTGAGGCTGAGGCTACAATGGCATTGTGGATGCGGGATTAGCATAATTAAACAAACACCAGACACGTGTAAAATTCATTCCAGTGTGGCAGGGCTAAGGAGTGTTTTTCCTGTCAGAGGGCCAGACTACATTTAAGTAGGAATATGATTTAGTTTATGAGCATTTGTGCGTTTTGAAAAAAAATAACAAGGTTTTGTTTGGTTTAAGAATTGCATGACAAGCCCTAAACAATGGATAAGCAAAGTCTCAACACTCTTGTTCACATGCCAGGTTTTTGTAATTTGATAAAACCAAACCAAGATGAATTAATTTAAAAACTTTTCAATAATGAATGTGCATAACCTCATATTGTGTGGGATGTGTTAATAAAGTTCAGGGCCCAGTTGTTCAATTCTCGGTTATTTTAACCAGTTTAATCCCTAAACCGGCGGTTAAATTCCTACCCCGCCGTTAACTAACCGACCGTTAAATTAACGGCACCGTCAAAGTTAACCATGCCGTTTATGTCACTGATTAGCACCGATTTATCCCACAATTCCTCTTTTTGTTTACTTTCGGTTCGGCGAAAGAAATGGACACGATCCTACGGCACTCACCGAAAAAAAGAAGCAGGAACTCTTCTGTTGACAAATAAAACGTTATTTAATCAATAGCAATTTTTGTGAAATAATTTATTTTTAATTCATTCTAATTTATCTTCTACTGTGTGTATTTTTAGTGAATATTGTGTAATCTTTTTGTATTTTTACCAATATTTTTTGGGGCATATAAAATTGCATGCTATGATTTTATTTCTCATATTTTTGTCAAATGTTTTTTGTCTAACATATTTGTATTTTTTGTGCAATATTTTGATGGAATAGCTTTGAATTATTTGTCTTGTTTTTGTATTTACATACTTCTAACATGTATGTATTTTTTATCTAATATTTGTAATTGTTACAATATTTGTAGTTACTGTTTATAAATTGAAATTAATGAAAAAAATATTATTATTATACTAAATTTAAATTAAATTAAATAATTTGCCACTATTCAGTGTTGTTGTCTGTTTGATTAGTAAAATTTGTTTATTGTAATATGACTTTTTTTTCTAGAAAGTTTTAAATTATTTTATCATTTAATCTTCAACTGACATTGGGATTAGGAATTTTAAATCTAATTTGTATTTGAGTAGCCCTGAGTAACAAGAAAGTGAACAATAAATGTACTGACTGGACAGAAGAAAGTGTTCTCCGCCACGTGTTTGGCCACCCGCCGGTTCTCTGCCGACAAGGACATGATGAGGAGCAGCGCGTCTCGCGCCTGCTGCCCCACGGCGCCCTCGCGGTGGATGAAGGGGATAAGCAGCGAGAAGATGAGGAAGTTGGCCGCGCCCTGGTCCTCGCTGGTGTGAAAGAACAACTCCAGGATGGACGGGTCTTTGGCCAGGACGCAGCAGAGCTGATGCAGGAGGAGCACCAGCTGGGCCTCCACGCCGGGCGCCCCCCCCGAGCCCGAGCACGCCGACAGGAGCATCATGAGCGGTCGCAGCACCGGTTTGTGGTGCAGCAGCGGCTGACGAGACTGGCAAACCAGCATCTCGTACATCTTCAGCTGCTCCAGCTTCATGGCGTCGGTGAACTCGCGGCGCAGGCTCCACACGAACAGACGCTCCATCACGTTCTCCAGCACCACGAACTCCAGGATGGGGCCCATGGCGCCCGCCTTGCCGCAATCCTCCTCCATCAGCAAGAAGAGCATGTGCTCCACGTAGTTCTGCACCGCGCTGGCCTCGTCGCCCGGCACGGGGCCGAAGCCGCCCAGGCCCAGTGCACCCAGCGAGGGCGCCGAGGCCGAGGTGCCGCCGCGCAAGGGGTCGTGTTTTTCCAGGATCTTCACCACCTGCCAAAGAAGAAACATGACTTTAGGTTGTAAATGGAGTGAGATTCCCCATGCTGGATACATTTGAATAATAATTTATATTATATATTTAATTTTATTTTGAAATACATTTGCAAACTTTTTAGATCAAGTACCACCTCAAAACATACCTGGCTCATCAAGTACCAACAAAATGAGTAACATTTGTGTAGTGTTCATGTACATATGTGAGCTAAAAATTCCTGGATGTACTCAAATACTTCCTAAACGTTAACTAAATACTCTTAAAGGGAAAGTCACCCCCCAATTTTTTTTGACAATAATATGTTCTATGCAGCCCCACAAGTCTAAATATGGTATTCTGGTTAATAATGCTTAAGTGGAATATGAGTTAAGCAGCAAAATCCAGACGTTTTTAATCCATCTCAAGGGGCGGCCATTTTGCCACTTGCTGTCGACTGAAGATTACGTCAATGTTGCTCAGGTCTCAGTCAACAACCAATCAGAGCTTACCTATTTTCTGAAGCTGCGCTGTGATTGGCTGTTACCTGAGACCTGAGCAAAAACGGCAGGATTTTGCTTCATAACTCATATTAAAAAAATGTAATATTAATCAGAATGTCATGTTTAGACTAGTGAGGTCACATCACTGATCTGAATATATGACTGGATAGCCGACTAGACTTTTGAAGTCACGAGGCCGCCATATTGCTCCACCCAAGAAAAGTTACATAAATATTCTGAAATACTCCCTAAAGGTAATCTAAATAATCATAGATGTACCCAAATGCTTCTTAAAAGTTACCAAAATACTTAAAATAATGATCCACAATGCATTATACATGTTGTTGTTGTTTTAACTTTGTGAACAATAAATATTTGAAAACAAACAACTCTAAATGGTCTTACATTCAAAGTTAAATACGACTGAACTGTATGACGTGAACACTTAAAAGACTGCAAGTCAAACCGTTTAACTGTAATAAGTTAACTACTAATTGAAGTAGATAAATAAACGGGATACAGTTTTACATTGTCGTCTAACTCCAAAGAGCAAATTGACGTTGATAGTAATAATAAACCGCCTTTGTTTAAACAATGATTACCTTTCATGTCAACATCAAATGTAGTAAATTGCTTCTAATGCTGACAGGTTAATAATCAAACATGATATGATAAGACTGGCAAATAAAGTGAGTCCTTTGTGCATGTTCTGTTACTGCACAGACACCAGCCTTCGTGTCAGCCTCCTTTTCGACGTCTACCTTTGCTTTGGCAACAAACAAATGACGCACAACGCAAGTGGGTCGATGGAAACAGGAGCCTGCTGGGAGCTCGGCCTCAGGGAACAAACAGCACTCAAGCACTACGCAACCAAAGACAATTTTTTTTCTACAGGGTGACCACACGTCCTCTTTTTCTTGGGACACCTTCGCTTGACTTGGCACGGCCAGAGTTGTAAAAGGATGAAAGTCTACTAACATTTCTCTCGTCTTCCTTCCATGGTTTGTAGGAATTTAGGAGAAGAAAATGGGTATGTGGAAAAGTGCAACTTAGCTCCGTATATTAAAAAATAAGTAATTTAATGCAAACTGTAGTGAATTGATAGCTTTTATCCCACTTATTAAAATGTGACTATAAACAATGCAATATTTTGTATAAAATAATCAAAATATATAAGACAATTTGCAAAATGCTTATCAGACAAGTTTATTCATAACTTTTTAGTTAAATCACTGAAATTGAAAATTCACCTTATGAGAAAATATTTTTTCAGTTAAAACGCTGCTCAGTGATAAATATATTTTTTCATTAAAGCAAATCGCTGTATTAGGTATAAAATTCATCTTATGTGGCCAGTTTGTTTAACAACAATATTTTCCATTCAAAGTAAAATATTACATACAAATACACTGCTGCTCTGTATTAAATAGTACATACTGTACCTAAAACTATACCGTAAATTTCAGTTCAATAACTGCTCTTAGTAAATCTTAGTAAACAGTCATGCGCAACTGGAATGAAATGATCCTTGTTCGTGCCAAAAGTGAAACTGTTAGAATTACGGGCGTTTCCCCTTGTACAGATTCTTGGAATACAGAAAGTATCAACGGAGATGAAGCATGAGAACTTTTAGGAGGCTTTAAAGTCAAATCTTTTTTTAAATGCAAAGTAACAGTAACAGTGTCATTCATGTGGGCGTGGGTGTGGTGTTGCTAGCGGGTCCCACAGGGGTGGGTGAGCAAGCTGAGACAGACATCTTTTGCACTGCCAAGATTCCACTGGCAGGAGAACCACGTTGCACTTCAAGCGTTGCCGGGACACGGCTGGAGCACTTTGTGCCGTCACTGTAGCGACAAATACTTTTCACCAAGCCTCGCCTCGATGACGCGACGGCGATACTTGACCCTCCCAATTCAAGACCCAACATAAATATCCAAAGGCAGCAATTATAGTCATCTTGACAATGCAGCCTGGAGAGTTATTTGAGAGTAGTACGTAATTTTTTTTCTAAAAATGTTCACTGTCAAAACGTTTTTGGGCATCCTAACTGTCTATGTCTATGGTGCTGTTCTTTGAATAGCAGATGCTGTAGAAAGAGTAGAAAGATAAAAATATATTCACAACTTGAAACCCTCACAGTTTTACAAAAAATTGGCATGTAATTTAAAAAAAAACAAAAAAACAATCTGAATTAATTGAGTGAAAATTGCTCCGGCCATAAACAAATTGAGGTTTTATTTATTTATTTATTTTTAAACATTTTTCTATCAATAATAACCTAATGATGAGATAAACACTGAACAAAACCAACAATATTCAGAAATAAATTTTACCCTCAATTTATCAAGAAAAAAACTATATCTGGCAGAAAAATAATTCCCAGTTAAAAGTGAAAATCTTTTTTAAACATCCATCCATTTGCCAAACCACTAAGTGCAAATTTTGCAGCACAAGAAAATATTTTGCAGAATTAAAAATGCTTCAGTTTAAAAAATATCTGTGATATTTGACCCCCCCCCCCCCACACACACACACACACACGCACACAAAAAAAATGCTGGCAGGAAAAAGAAAAAAAATTATTTAGGCACAATAGTGACTAGTATTTTTTTATTTTTTTTAATCCTCACATCTTGATAGAAATTTGGAAATTTGGTGAGGATTATGATTTCTGACTACTTAAAGAAAATACTGTTTCAGACAGAAAACAAAAAATTAGATTTGTGGAAATTTGACAAAAAATTACAAATTAAGTTAAAAAAAACAGGCATGTCATATTTTTAAATAAATATAAATTAAATTAAAAACAGGCATGTAATAAAAGAAAAATAAACTGAATTAATTGGGTGAAAATCGCTTTTTAAAACAGGCAGAATAACCCCCCGTCAGAATTGTGGAAATTTGACAAAAATTGGGCATGAGTTGCGCCTGGTTTAAATAAATAAATAGATAGATAAATAAATAAATAAGAGCACCCTTGTGTGTCTGTTTGGGTGGGTGTTACTATTCACAGCAGTTAACTTCTTACACTTGGAAAAAGTGACATTTAACTGGAACAAGACTGCGTATTTTATTTGATGTTGTTTCTTTGTGTGCTTGCTGACATTTACCTGAGCCCAGTGGTTCTTGAACACAATCATGCATGTCTCTGGGTCCGCCCCTTGGAGCACCACGGACGGCCCATCTTGGTTTCCGTTGGCGACCATGGAGGCCATGGCGGCGACCGGTCTTTATGCGTCGTTCACCATGTCATGGGAGGACGGTCCCGACTGCCGTAACCACGGGAGACAGACTGACCGCAGAGGGCCTGGCTTCAGGCGGGAAAAAAAAAAACACAAATGTCAGCGGCGGTTTTCCCCTGAAGAAGGCGCAGCACAACGCCGTGCGCTGTTCTCCCTCTGAGCCGCCGCGCTGCAGCTATGCTAGGCATGCAGGAACAATAACACGAGAAGTCACATGACTGGGTGAAGGAGCCCACTTGGGGCCGAGCTGTCAAATTGCTTTTCGGAGTCGCTCAGACGTCCTTAGAGGCTTCCAGCGCGGACTCAGGCTATGTATGCGCCAGTTGGATGGGAATCAAAAAGTTTGTATCCTGTAGCATTGCCCGGCAGGCTAACAAGCAGTACTGTAACTTTGCAGTTCATTCGGGAAAGAGGTTGTCTATTTGGCTGTAGAAAGGATATAACACGTTGGCTTGGAGAACATGACTGGGAAAGTAAGAGAGACGTTTGCTTTTACAACCCAGTTTAACCTGCTTGAACAATTCTAGTTACATTTTCAACCAGGATACAAATCTTGTTTCACTTACAAGTCTGTCTGGACAGATGTCATATACAGGTATTCACGATGACATAATGCCATTGTTAAAAATAAATAAACATTCTTAAATCATGCAACTAAGATAATAAAAAGCTTGAATAAAGCTACGTAAATATTTTCCCCAAAGACTTTTATTTTAAGAAAATACGACTTTTTGCATAACATCATAAATATATATACTATATACTATAACTTCATTCTTGTAAGATTCTTCAAAAAAAATCTGATTTTTTCCCCCCACTTTTTTCCTTGAATTTTTTTTACTAAAGTGATTTTTTTTTTTACCCCAAAAATATTGTATATTTGTATTTATATAAAACATTTCTTCTTGTCTCCTCTCTATAACATTACAAATGTATCCTAAAAAAATACAATTTCATTTTTGTAAAAACATGAGTTTTTTTTTTATCCAAATATTCCAATGCATATTTCTAATGCAATTTCTTCTCCTTTTATAATAATAATCTCATAAGATTCCGATTTTTTAAAAATGAATCTCTACAAAAAAAATCTTATAGTGCAACATCACGTCATTCCCCTTAGATTGTGACTTTTTAATTTTTAAATATTACTTTTTCCTGGTGGATTACTATTTTTTTCTGTCATATTTTTATTGTAATTATTTTATTCAGAAAAAAAACGACTGTATTCAACTTTCTTCATAAAATGTAAACTTTATTCTAAAAAAGAAAATACAACTTCATTATAGTATTATGACTTTTTTTTCTTTGTAACATAACTTCAGTATTGTAAGATGATGACTTTTTACTTGGAAAAAATTGTTTTCTTTCTTTTTGGGCATTATCCTATTGCTCTTTTGTAGGCGAAATTACAGATCATTTTTAGGGTAAATAACCTTTTCTTTAATTCTTATTTGTTTATCGCCACGCCTCCAATTCTTTTTGCAACAAAGCTCAGATTAGAACTCTTGTAACCCTGTTTGCATTGTTCCATTGTGTAGACAACACGCTCAATACAATACTTAAACCTCCGCCTTCACAGTAGGAGTCATTAGGCACATTGTCACCACGGGAGACAACTGTAAAGTTGTCACGACAACAAATCTGACGCTTCCTAAAAGCCCCTCTTGTCCAATCACATCGACCCATTTTGAATTCCCACCAAGGGTGTTCAAATCTTTACCATCTGGTTGGAATTCCATGAAAGGAATGTTGATGTGGTCTTACCTTTGTTGGAGCATCTTCAAGCGGGAACGTGGAGCTCAGCCGAACAAGACGTCCTCATGCCACGCCGGCTAAATAAAAACAGACAGAGAGAGTTTGGGAATGGTTTGCGTGAGGAGTGTGGGGAGGCGAAGCATGCTGGGAAATAACTGGATGTGAGTAAGATGCTCCGAGAAGCACGTGGACGCAAGGGGGAGGAGATTCAAAAAAGGGGGTGAGAGAAAATCCACAGTGAAAGATGACGACTTCCACATGTGCGGCAGGCGAGTGGCCAGTCCCCCCCCCCCCAAAAAGGAAACGTCAGCGCTTTCTCGTTGACACATTCCTTGAAGGAAGTCCTCAACATTCCAGCCCGGGAAGACAATAAGAGCATTGTCCTTGACTATTAGCGCCACCATGCTAAGTTGTCACTGAGAGAGAGTCCATCGTGGGAATTGTGTCATGTGGCGTGACCTTCTCTTTTGCGTCAGATGAGTGTTAAAATAAACACCGCTAGGTCAGCAGCAACTTGAATAAAAGTTTCTAAACAAAACAAAAATGCTAGTTTTAAAAAAGGAGCCAGCTTTTTCCGCTCCGAAGAAGCCCCTCAATTTTTTTCTTTAAATTTACAAAATACACTATATTGACTGTGCACTATTTACTGTTTATAGCTTAATTAATTGACATATTCTACACAAAAATAAACGTAAGGATGCAAATACAGTGGTGCCTTAAGATAAGGGTTTAATTCATTCTTGGACATATTCTTTTTTTGAATAATATTTACTAATTATGTCAGACAAACAGCTGCTTGTTGTTGTAAAGTGAGTTGAGTCACCTGCCACCATTTGGCGCTGGTATCGCAAGTGTGAGCTTGCAACTTAGTCAAAGCAAAAAAGAAAAATCGCCTCACCTCGAATGTTGTCCATTCACAAAAAAAAAAAAAACATGATTTGGAGTTTCAATTTTCAATGAATCTTGGTTGTTTCTTCCAGTTTGTACCTGCAGGCAAGTTGCAGAAAACAAACTACAAGCCCAGGCCAAGGGTGGCAAAAAGCAGGCCAAGGATAAAAAAAAAAGAAAAGAAAAAAGAAATAACTGCCCTAAAGGTGTTTCCAGATCAAATTTAAGCTCCATTTCTACAAGCTTTCACTTGCACAGGTGTGCTACACTCAAATAGCTCCAGGCGCGACAGACAGCAGGACGCACCCTTAATATTTTTGCTTAACTATGTTTCTACTGACAAGTTATGGTTTTTCGTTTATCCCCGCTCAGAGGAAACATTGAAGAGCTCCCATGCAGTTGCCATGGCAACACATGCAGGTTGACCACGCCGATAGTGGCTGATCAAATATTATTGAAAGCCACATGTGAAGTCGCTGCTGGCCCGGCGGTCAACAACGCAGCAGGAGGGAAATGCTACATCATGCTTGTCTTAAAAAATAAAATAAAAAATTAAGAAGACAACTGTAGGTGGAGAGTTAGAATAAATTGTTACATGGAAATTATGCACAAATCTCAGGCGATACGTACGTTAGCGCTAGCATTAGCATCGATGTTGAGTAGCGTTTAAGACAACAAATTCTCGCGACGGGGTGTACGCTATTCACAGTGTTTCAGAAAGACCAAAAAACAAAACAAAACAAGTGATTTGCTAAATTTATCAGCGAATAATAATAATAATAATAATAATAATAGTAATACAGATTTACATGGTGCTCTCTTATGCTTTCTCACACAGAAAGATGATCGTAACCCCCAACCAAAAATAAATAAATTAAATCAGTGATTAGGTGAATTTGTGAATAGAGAATCGTGAATTTGCGGGGGGAAGATTTATTTTACGCTACGTGCTAATCTGCTAAGTCAAGAAGAATACGGCCATATTTCAAGGACGCTCACAAACGAGCCCATTGAAACGCGAGGCTCGTTATCTTGACACTCGCGCGGCTAAAGCTAAATTGTATGAGCACAATGTGGGCATGCGATGAAATCACGCTGACTTTCATGTTTCTATGAGGGTGGGCGTACAATAGGCTTCTGTCTGCCTCAGGAATTTCACGGCAGGCTTGTTTGCATGACGTCGCTGATAAAAAAAAAAAGAAAAGAAAAGAAAAATGGCCATGAGAGGGGGAAGATGGAGGTCAACTGATTTTAGCAATGCATACAAGTCATGTGGAAGAGAATTTTGAATTTGAAGCGCTAAATGTTAACTCAGAGTCATCAGTGTCAAATATTTGCTTTACTTTGTTTGAAAATGAACCAGTTTGACTTTTTTTTTTTCACCCAATTTTACCTTCAAGGCATTTTTATTAGCACTTGCTAGCTATGGCAAATTTTGCATTTTGAGTTAGAATGGCGTAAAGATAACGCTGTTCTTGGCTTTCTTACAATATGTCGTATTTCGCAACAGGGGGAAGACATGTTTTGCCACAATTTATTTCCAAGATCGGTTTTGACAAATGTCTGCACTCAATTGTGTGCTATTCTTATAGCTAGTTAACTTGTTTGTTAGCTTGTAGGATTACACAAAAATGCCAAAATCAAAACAATATTGACTTAAAATTTCTCATTATGGGGTTGGAATTAGCACAATAAATGAAATGTAAAAAATATATATTAAATCATTAGATTATGCAAGCAGTCAAAAAGCATTTGAGGTCATTGAGGGGGTGTAAAAAGGGAGGGAGTTGGGGGCTAATCCCAAACTCGGGACACAGCTGATCCGGCCGGTGGCATCTGCTTGACAAGTTGTTTTGTTTTAATTTTTCACCAAATACTGTATAATCCAAATACTAAACTGCGCTTTGTTTTGCAACTTTTATAAAGAAAGAGGCAGTTACAAGGTTACATAAATGAATAAAATCTGCATTTTGTTCTTGCACGTTTGTTATTTGCTCAGGGAGGTGGCTTCTTTGGAAATATAAAGATTTGTTGGTCTTCAAAATGTTGTATTATCTGTCAATTTGCAATTGCTATATTGACTTTGAATATATCATTGTTAAGACCTTTACCAGTGCCAATATTTCTTTTAAAACGGTCAATTTGTTTCTTCTGCAATCGCTACACTTTTTTCTTAAAAAGTCAGCTTTTGTCAATGTGTTTTATTATTCTTTTGTAAGTGTTGTACTTGATTAATTGTCTATTTATAGAGAGAGAATGAAAGTGGAGGATTGGAAATGAGGATTAGAGACTGTCAGTTATACATATATACGGTATATAAAGTTGTGTCTAACTACTTGTCATTTTAAAAAAATTTACTTCAAATTGTCATTTAAATTTTTTATTGTAAATATGCTTGTTGATTGTTTATATTAGCATTGCAAAAATATTTTTCAACTTCATAGTTTCTTTGTATTTTTTTCTGTTTTAAAAGTATTTTTATTTTGATTTGTCATTTTGTATTTACATTATAAATTGTAAATATGTATTTTAAATGCATTTTAAGTTTAACATGCCTGTGTATTGTAAATATAAACATAAATATAAAGTTTTCTTTTTTATTATTATTATTATTATTTACTAGTACTATTTAAATTCCCTCTATGTCTAAAACTGACTTTGCCCTAGAGACTACTTTCCCCCTCACTGCTAATCATTTTTTCTCCATTGTGATTCTTTATGTAATTTTAATATTTTGCCAAACTATTTTTACAGCCTGCACCAAATGAAACGATGCCTTGTTAGTGTTTCTGGGAAACATTTTTGGCTATATATTGTATGGAAACTCCTCCTAAACTTGTGACCTGTGACATGTAATGACATTAGTGTGAGCTCAGCTACTCATCCAATAAAATTCAATGCAATGCATCACGTAACTCATTATTACACTCATTCATGACAACCAGCGCATTCCCAGTAATGTGTTGTAACACTTTTGAATGATGAAGTCATGTTGACTAGGACAGTGCAAATGTGGCCTTTTCCTTTGGCTTTTTTTTGTCTGTTGGTATAAGTGGAAACAATAACCATAAAATATGAATCAATGGTATAATATGAAAAAGCATCTTGTTTACCGACGAGCATAGTCCAGAGTGTAATGGCATGACATCCAGTGTGACGTCATCAGGTAACTAAACACCTGCATCACAGACCTGACATTTGAGAAATCACTCTAACTCGAAAGACTTATAGCGTGTGACTAAGAAAGCATTAGACATAACACAAATAAAACACCAAAAGACAATGAAAATTGAAGATTTTTTAGGATATTTCTGGGAATTTTAGGGATTGACCCAATAGTTTTGTTCACACAGAAGAACATAGTATCCTAAAATAACGACTATTTTTGTCTTAATGGTGGTGGGGCGTAACACCAAGTGTTACCTTCGTAACGATAAAGTAATAAAAGTAGAAGTTAGTTGTTGTGTTTGTAATCGTTAACCGAGCTAGGCAGCTAACTACCTACAACACACGCGCGTGTCAATCACAACCACGCATGCGCAAAAGCTCACCTCACGCACAGCGAAGCCAAACTAGAAAAGTCACAACGAGTTGAAACACTTGGAGAGAAAAAAAACAAAACACAAGCGTTATGGCACACTTTTCTTCTTTTTCTTACCGTGTGCTCCCCGCAGACGCTAAGCCACTTCCCCAACGCAGATATACAGTTTAAGTCCTTTAAATCCAGCGGATAAGGAGGTCTTGACGTGGTGGAGAAACGAAGAGGTGTGGACTCACTCGACTGGGAAGGGAACGATTTGACTGCAAAGGTGAAGCGAGAGGAGAGAGCCGAAGTAGTCCCGCCCCTCGCATGATTGACGGGCCGTTGCGTCAAAGCGTCTCTTAGTTTTGCCTTTAAAACGACAATAAATGATATTACTTTAGTTTTAATACTGTTCCCAAAGTGTGTCATTGTGTCGTGGTTTTATGGGATCACTTTGAATCAGAAAGCGATGCAAATACGTACAATAGTTGTAAAGTGTTTCCCTCTGTTGGACAAAGAAGATACTGCGTGAGAAAATACTGCAACGTTATTTTTTTTTCTGACGTTCCACCAAGTACAAGTTACCCATAAATAAAACTCTGCAAGTACCTTTAGCAGGCACACTGAAATAGAGGAGTAGTTGGCCGAAATATTTATCAAAAACCGTGTCATTGTGTCGTGGTTTTATGGGATCACTTTGAATCAGAAAGCGATGCAAATACGTACAATAGTTGTAAAGTGTTTCCCTCTGTTGGACAAAGAAGGTACTGCGTGAGAAAATACTGCAACGTTATTTTTTTTTCTGACGTTCCACCAAGTACAAGTTATCCATAAATAAAACTCTCCAAGTACCTTTAGCAGGCACACTGAAATAGAGGAGTAGTTGGCCGAAATATTTATCAAAAACCAGACAGTGGTTTTATTCCTAAAATTCTAGCATTACTCTATTAGAAAAAATAAGTAATTTTCCAAGAATAAAGTCCACATTTTATGTGAAAAACTTCAAATCATACATAAATAAAGTCATTATATTATGAGAGAGAGAGAGAAAAAAACAACTTATATCTCAAAGTTGTATGTGAAAAAACAACACCAAGGTTTACAGGAATAAAGTCGAAATAGGCAAAGAAATACAAAAATTAGCCCCGACTTATGGTGAAACACTACAAGTAAATAAAAAAAAGGAAAAAAATACAGCATGAGAAAAAAACGTTTCTCAAACAATAAAGTCGCTCTATTACATGAAGAACATTTGTCATTTTTTCACAATTAATTCAAATACTGTATATGCATAACTACAATGATTATTCAGAATTATCAAAACTGTATTAAACATGTACAGCACATGTACATGTACATGGGGCAGTTTTTTACGGAGTTAACTAAGAAAAAGGCCAGTGGATGTATTGAAGTGGTTTTGTACAGTTTGGTGTGGTATGGTATTATGATCAGATATTGTATGTTATGATTATGCTACGCTTACGCAATATACTCTGATAAGGTATGATGTGGTATACTGTAGTATGGTGTGGTAAGGTACAGTGTACAGTAGTATTACGGTTACAGTAGGTATTTTATAGTATTTTAAAACAATGATGTAAAACAAATGAACCAAAAGTATGTCTTTAATCCAGTAGTCACCCCTCATTTTAGTGGAGGGTGGGCTCCATGTTGAATCCCCTGCAGGGTCCCACCCACTCAAAGTGCTACAGTCGGCAGGACCACAGTGACCGTCGTGGACACATCATTATACACACTCTCTCTCTCTCAGGAGAACACATATACTTATGATCAAATACTGCCTTTTTTTATGACTTGTTTATTGTTCTTTATTGCTTTGACTGACGATGGCTGAAATGAAGCATGGGGAAGAGGAGTGCACTGAAATTCACCATTTCATCAACCAAGCAACAGGTAGGTTTGCATGACAACTTTTATTATAGTTATAACTCAAATTGACTGTAATAGTACAGACACACAATGAACTCAACTCACAAAAATTAGAGTATTTTTGTATATAATGTAGAATTCGTTGAAAAAAAAGTTCACCATTTGAAGCTTACTATCAAAGTAAACATAAAACAAAGATATTTACTCTGTGTATTTAAAAAATATATGGCTTTGCCTTATGGAAAATCTTCTTAGCTTAATGCTAACCTTAAAAGTAAGCCGACATGCTAACAGTTAGCCTTGAAAGATAGTTTTAGAAGAATCAAATCTTTGAACAAAAGTGGTGTAACACGTACAAATGTTAATATAATAAAACTTTTCTTATCCTCTACCAAAAAAAACTTAAATTAAAGTATTTTTACCGAGTCACTCAGGCTACTACTGTTTGTGTTTGTATTACAAAGTGCTGCCTCCCAGTGGCCAAGGCGGGTTGCACAAAAAATTAAATCATGATTAACAAACTGTTTAATTCATTACATTCTTTTTAATTATATTTTTTAAAATGTAATATATTTAGTGTTATTTTTCCTTTTTCAAAGAAGGTGGTATGGATTAATTGCATTTACATTAAGTTCAATGTGGAACAATGATTTGAGATGCAAACATTTTAAGTGTGGTCATGGAACAAATATACTCGTATCTCAAGGCATCCCTCTACATATATCAATCTGATTAAATATTGTGAGTTTAAGGAGGCAAGCAGATGGTTTGTTGCGCAGCTGCTGTGCGCCTGTTGTGGTCCAAAGCATGTATACGATGTCAGCATGTGTTGGAGTGGCACAGACACAGCTGTGATAGGGGGGAAAGTATTCCGCTGACTTCAGCGGCTTCACAGACCACGCTAGTGTCCACTCGCACAAAAACATCATGACATCAAGTTACACAGTCTACAGTACACACAGTGGTTCACTTTTGTTTTTCGGAAGATACAGAAACATTGCAAATGGGCTCAAACCATGAGAAATGCTTGTTGTACTAGCCGGTTGATTTTGAGGCAAATAAAGCTTCTTCTTTTTTGTAATTTGTGGCAGAATTTAATGTTAAATTTTATTGATGTTTTTAATATTTTTTATTAATCAAGATTCAATTTTTGAAATTGTGTACAGTATTATTATTATTATTTTTTTACATTTAAGTAAATTTTATTTAAATTATGTACACATTACAGTTTATGATTTATTGCATTATTATTGTAAAAGTCTAAGAATTGTATTGTTTGTTTGTATGTTTATTACAAGGACACTTTCTCACTTTTTAAAGACTTGTTTACCAGGTAGTTTTCATTAAGTTTATGTAATTTTTTTTTTTTTTTAATAATAAGGCACTTTTCCAGGTGAGTTTTTTTAGACTGAAATTATGTCATTTTTTTGCCATATGCAATAAACTTCCAGTATTTTTTATGCACGTACGTACGTATCTTTTATTGAAGACATTTATACAGTATATTATTTAGAATATTTTTCTTTATTAATTTTTTGCCAGGTGTTATTCTTCAAAAGTTTTTTTTGGTATGCACTTGATTGACTTACAAGTGAAATGTTATTATTACGAAACCCCCATTTGGTGTTACACTCCCTTAACTTTTTCCATTTCGCCAAAGTTTTTTTTTTAAATTTCATTTCACCAAAGTGATGTGTCACGGGCTGACTTCCTGGCTGACCGCATTCCACTTGATGTGATTGGTCCAAGTCCAACTTGGTGACTTTTCTGTCTTTTTGTCACACGCCGGCATAAACACGTTCAGTCGTAGTAGGTCGTCCATTAGTCAAAGCGGATTTAAGTAGAAACACGCTTTTAACAGTGGACTTTACATGCTCCATATAGCTCTTTAGCAGGTAAACCCACCGTAAGGTGCAAGGTGCGATGCGCCCGTGGGTGCGAAAGGAGCGCTTTCTTCGAGTATAAACAAGTAAGTGAAGTAAATCTATGATAGGATAAAAACGAAAGGACGTTAGTGTCGTTGAGGAAGGTGAGTAAAAGCGATAAACAAGTTACAGACGTGACAGGTGCTTTTTATGTTGGTTTGTATTCCTTTTGCATCTTCATGTCACGCGAGTGCTTTTATTTTGACATTTGTACTTTTTCTATCAATTTTGTAGTCGGTGTTAACTTTTTGTACGTGACGTCACAGCCCTCACGGGAACACCCTCTGGGGGACACTGGACGGCAAAAGAGCCACTTGCCTGTATTGTAACCATTGAATCTCATACGGCGTAAAGTCCTTAATCTAATCGATTATCTTATAAAATGGTCATATCTTGCTTTGCGGTCGGTTATACAGACAGACAAAGGAGTAACATGACATCATCACAGCGTTTCAATATAGAACAAACTGTGTAAAAAATCAGTTAACATGATAAACAAGTTTGACCTTTGCATTATGAAGTATATTGTCCCCCGGTGTGAGCGTAGCATCTCGACTCAACCAGCGGCAGGCTTTTAAATCAGCCCCGGTGTAAGGAGAAGAGACGGCATTGACTACATAATGATATAGGTCGTGCGCTGTGAATTCCGCCAACGTCGGCGATTTGAATAACTTGGTAAAAACAGCGGGCAACAGAAGGTAAAGGGCTGTTTTCAAACTAGCGACCTCCAACTTAAGTAATTTTAGACAGTAATTGAAATAGAGATGCGATTCCTTCCCAGCAACTCAGCATTACTGAAAATGGCTCCTCTGTTCATCTTCACAGATCATCCTGACGGAGGCAAAGCAAATCTTTTGCATTGCAGGTAAGTTGTTATGACATGAGGCCTATCCTGGTCGTATATTTACCTCCAGCAAGAAAGATAGATTTTTTTTTTTTTTTTAATGCTTATTCATTTGTTTGGGGTTTGTTTGTGTGCTACTTCGGGGCTACTGTTGCATATCTATCTATTTTTAAGAATATTTTAAGTCTGTTCTTGCAATTAAAAAAAAAAAAAAAAAAAACGTTTTTAATACCTGCATCTTTTATCAAGCCGTCTTTTTGGATGTGATTATTTAGATCTAATTAGTTTAATTGATTATATTTATATATTCATCATCAGCACAGGGTCTTCATCTTCCATACGGGGTGCTGTTAAACGAAGTAAGTTTGTGCAAACTTAAGTCTTAAGACATAATACAATGCAGGAGGTGTATGGATTATAAGTGCTTGATCCATTTTCTTATGATTCACAGCAAGGGCAAATTCTTCGAGTGACAACACAAACGACCCGAGGTATTTAAAAAGTCTACAGAGTCCTTTATTTGTCAAATGCAGAAGCTATTTCCTATATAATGTTTTTTTTTTTTTTTTGTTCAATTATGCTTTGTGGATTTTGTCATTGAATGGTGCAGACGACCGGAGATCACTATCATTTCCGTGGAACCTCTAGATGACAACAACTGGTTCTCAGCACCGCCCGTGGTCTTTCCTTCCTCCACTCAAACCAGCTGGTCTGCAGGCATCCAGGTTTGGTCCAGCTTGGTTCTTTATGAAGTTCCTCTGAGGAACACGCCAAATTTTGGTTGAATTCCGAATTGTGTGACTTAAGAACTGGTTACCTTTTAGAGGCATAATATTTCATCAAACTTTTTAGATCTTATTTTTGTTAATGTAACTAGCAAAACTAAGTATACATTGGTAAAAAAAATAAAGACAAAAGAAAATGTGGATTTTCTAAGATTTTAGTATGGAAAATTAGGATTACTTGTCACTTGTTTAAAGACTAATTAAGGAATTGATTCCGGAAAAGATTATAATCTCTATTGCATAATATATAAAATAGAAAAGTTGCTCCTTTAAGATCTTAAAATGGTGGCTCCAAGGATTACTTGTCATTTTTTTAAAGGCTAGATAATAAAATGCATATTTTAAGACTTGAACTCATTCGCTCCCAGCCATTTTCACTGAAGCAACCCCCTTCGCTCCCGGCTGTTTTACTGGATTTTGACAAATAAAGATTAGAGGATCTTCTTTCATCAGGGAAATTTGTTTCTGTTTCCATTTTGCAGCAATTAGCATTAGAATATAGCAACATGTAATAAATATTCATATTCCTGGTGAAAACAATGTCAAAAAGAGCTTGTAGCAATATAACATGGCCCTGGCTGATCTCTTCTATTCCGCTGCCACCTGCTGGCCGTTTTTTGAAATAACTACCATTGCTTCAAGCCTCCTTCTCATGTCAGAAGCTGCATTAAAGTCTTCTGTATGCTCTTGCATAAAAAGACCCAAAAATTAAAGACGTTTTTGGGAGTGAAGGACAAAATATTAACAAACCTAATTACAAGTTTTTGGGTTTGAATGAGTTAAGGATCTGGATAACCTAAACTAAGCGCATTAAACTCTACTCAAGTGAAAGTAGAGTTTGGTTCCAAGTTGTGCTACTTTGGCACAGTTGATTCCATGGTATTCAAAAATAAAACCAAGTTTAGAAACCGTCTTGCTAAAGGTTCTATTTTCCACGACTCAGCCCCCACCGTCCTATGACCAGGTGATTCAAGAAAAGACTCGAGAGGAGCACATTGTTCGGCCCACTGCGGCCCCCCGACGTTGCTCTCCCACCACCACTACCTGCTCCACGCAGACTGACCCCGTCAGGGAAAAATCAGCCGGTAAAACCATTGGAAAGTTTCTTGATCTGGTTCCTTTCTGAGTGTGATTCTTTTTTTAGGTAAAAAGCCGCAAAAACCACCAAGATCATCCTTACCTAGACCTGAACGTTCTTCTGAAAGTGGTCCACGCACGTCAGAAAGGCGGGACTCAGGAGATAGGTGCGCCAGATCGGTCACCGTCTACTGGGAGACTACTCCGCAACCTGACGCAACCCTTAGCGCGGCGACTTTTTCTGTTTCGGCCTTAGAACCCAGACCTGTCCCACTCCCTCGCATAAAATCCAGAAAACAGACCGAAAATAACGTTCAGACATTGGTTAAACTTGAAGATGATGAGGTCCCCACAGATGCCGCAGACATTTCCTCGAATGAGTATTTGAAGGAGCTGCTGGAGGTCTTTAGTTCGAACGTAGACCAAGCAAATCAGGAGGAACAAGTTTATGGCGAGATGAACAGTCAGCGAAACATCCAGTCCCGGATCCAGGCCTTCGAGAGCCAGCCCGCCCCTGAACACGATGGGCGTGCCTCGGAACCGATCAGACCGCAGCCCCTTCCCAGAAAGCTCGTGAAGCCGCCACCGGTGTCCGCTAAACCTCCACTGGCTGCCAGATCTCTGTCGGTCCAGGACAGTCAAAATGTGTCAAGCCAGGATCAGACACCGGTTTTCAAACCTCAGCAACTCGCCGGGAAGCCCGTGCGAGAGGAATTGGAGACCTTGCTCACAAAGGGCGGACCCCCACACCGCTCGCGTCCGGCGATGTTAACCAGGGACTACAGCATCCATGACCAGGAACCACCTTTGCCGCCGAGACCACCAGTGAAACCGCCCGAGGAACCACTGAAGCCCAACCTCAACATCAACAACCACAACTCCACTGCTGTTCTCAGAGATGACGAATACGCTGAAACTCCAGCAAGTGAGTCATTTGATTCTGAATTAGGTGAAGTTACAAATTTGGGGAATTTGTTTTTTTAGGTTAAAAGTTTGGGTTATTTGGCTTTTGGGTGAAATTTCAGGATGAACCTATAATGCACTATAACATTTTACAGGTGAGATGAATTTCATAGTTTCCAAACTCGCCTAACTCTTCTTCTTCACTTAATGATTTAAAAGTGCAAAAAGTCAAAAGTTTCGAAGCATTGTGAGACTTCCGGGATGATCTCAAATGATCTCAGTGTCATCAATGGATTGCAACAGAGAGACTGGAAGAGTCTAATTTAGCAAAACAGTCTTACTATATCTTTCGACATTTTCATGGATCAGACACCTGTTATGAATCTTTTCATTCTGCCAGAGTGTTTAATATTTTGAATAAAGTTAAAGCACAACCTTTATGACATTTTACTGAAATAATCCCATTCAACTGCACTCTGAGTAAAATGATCACAAACTAATTCAACCTGACCTCAAAGCTTGAGTTATGAAAGTAGCTAAATAGCACGACAACCAGCATTACCATCCAAAACTTTATACAAAAGCATTGTTTTTACGCCAACAAACCACTTTTTGCCTGAATTCAACACAAATATTGACCATAGTCTTAATGCTAGTTAGCGCAACAAGCAGGGACATTGCTATCAAAACTGGACTAAGATGCTAACTACGCCTTAGCTGCCATGCAATGAAAACAAGTGTTTATCGATTGATATGTTATCTCAGATCCTGCTCCTGTCAAGGCGAGACCAACTATAACAAGAAGGCCCACCACTATCAGAGTCCCCAGCCAAATCGGTGGGCACCACTTAGCTAAAATACGAAGTATGCTAACAAAGCGCGATGGAAAATAACAGCTGGTATCTGCCATCAGCCACTGAGAGTCTTCAGGGCAATCCTCCTCCACTTCCCGCTCGGAATCCTGTAGGCTCCCTAAACACCTCAGCCGTCCCCAAGCAAAAGTCCTTACCCAGCATCCCAACACAGGTAAGGATTTAATGGGAGCTTCTGAACTGGTGTTTTCAATTACGGTAATTGAGCAGAATAAAGCTTTCCTAGCGGTGGCCGTTGTTGATGTAGCTCGACAACCTGCAACTGACATCATGTTGTACTTTGAAACAGAATTAACTCATTCACTCACAGCCATTTTCACTGAAGCAACCCCATTCGCTCCCGGCGGTTTTACTGGATTTTGACCGATTTTGCAAGTCCCACAGAATATTGTGTTCCCTTGCTATCAGAATATAGCTAAGTTTGATCATTATTCACATTCCTGTTGTAAACATGGCAAAAAGAGCTTGTTGCAACGTGGCCCTGGTTGATCTCTTATACTTATCTGCCACCTGCTACAACATTAACGTATAAATATGTTTTTGGGAGTGAAGGACAAAGTATTAAACGTATTTACACGTTTTTGAACTAAGCAACCGTTTCTATACCCATGACCTGGTAGCTAGGTTGGGTGAAGATCTGCCATTTTCAAGTAGAAACGACACAAAAGCTAATCAAAGCAAAAACTTTCGTTTTCTGCAGGGATTATTAAGTGGCAAGCGGGCCCCATCGCTGCCAAGTCAGTGAGTAAAACCAACAATCTCACTTGATTTATTTTTTATGTTTTCCATTTAACAATTGAAGTGACGGCTTTTCGTTGCACTTCAGACGAGAAAGCATAAGAAAACCGCTCCCGCCGCGCCCGCCTCCTTCAGGCAAAGGTCCGGGAAGACCGCCGCCACCCATGGTGCAGACCGCCAAGCCCGCCAAAGGGTTCCTCCTGCCTCCCAGACCTGTCCAGGGCCATCGTCTCTATGACAAATATTCCGTGAGGAAACCCCCGAAAACATGTTCCTGTAACTGTGTTTACAATGGCCACATCTTTTTGTGCGTGTATCCTTCCACTAGCTTCCACGCGGATCCGCCGCCCCGGACTTTAACAGGAGCCACGCAGGAGAACTGTCAGTCCAGGTGAGATGAGCTTATTGCATGTGGTACGATGTCAATGGACGGGGCTTGCTCGTAACGTTCCTATTGGCTGGTAAAAGTCAGCTGTGTCACAGCTCATGCTGGCTAAGATCTTGGATGTGGTAACAACATGGCGACTTTGTGGTTGTTTGTGCAGGTTGCAGGTCCCGCTGGCATGCAAGAAAAAGGACTAAACGCTCAAGCCTTGCATGACTTCACTTCAGGTAACATTTTCATTGTTGGATAACATAGTAGCACTAGTTTCTTTGCCGCCTTAGATAATTGATATCTTGAGCATCGAGAAAGCGCGGTTGTGTGTTTCTATTTATCGCATTTGTATAGTTTATTTTTCAGTTTATAATTTTTTTGTAATCACATTTAACAATATATTTCTACTTTGGACACAAAAGTTTTTGGATGCATTTCTGAAAAAAAAGAAGAATTAAATCATGATCGGGAAAAAAATTCTAAAAATATTTTAAGACAAAACGCTAAGAAATATAGTCATGCTTTTTTGGAGAAAAAAAAATGTTGAATTAAATCATGTACTCTATCTCCAAACATTTTGTGACTATTATTTTTAACCTAAACACAAAGAAAAAAAATGGAAGAAACAAAATAAACCGTATTATACCTTTCTTTTTTGTTTTGTTTTTGTTATTTTACAATCTTTTAAGGGGAAATCAGATCATATATCAATGTTGCTGTAACATGCAAAATATTTGTTTATCCTTTGGAGAAATTAATATTACATTCAACCATGTATATTAAATAAATGTAAAATTTATAATTTAAAAAATACTTCTGAAACAATGTACAGTATCTCTACTATTTTCTTTTTAGCTGTAGCTTTTTTGGTTAGTAGGGGGATATTGCATTAAACCTTGCATTAAAATAAGGAGGCCTGTGCTTTATTTTAAAATAAGGTTAGTTATTTGAATGTGTAATTTCATTCAAAAGTATTGTTTTTGTTACTTCAGAGGGTCCTGGAGAGATGGGCTTGAAGGCCGGTGACATCATCAACATGGTGGAGCGCGTGGACAGTGAATGGTACAGAGGCACTTGTAAAGGATCCACTGGTTACTTCCCAGTTAACTTTGTCAAAATACTGGTAAGTGATAGTACTCATCTATAGTGTCATATTTGTCATACAAACGTATTTTCCTTGTGCTCATTCTCCAATTAGTCGGACGCACCACCAAAACTTGTTCCTGAGAAGAAACCAAAGCCACTTTTTGCTAAAGTCACGTAAGTTTTCTTTCCACATAAATTTTTAATCCAGTAACTTTTGCTTGTCGCATGCCGTTAATACTCTGTCAATGCAAAGCTGTTCCAAATGCTAGTAAAGGAGGCCACAAAGGTTCAAATGTCTCATTTTCTCGAAGTGGTCCCAGATGCGTGGCCCGCTTTGATTTCGAGGGCGAGAGCGGCGAGGAGTTATCGTTCGTGGAGGGCAACGTGATCAGGCTGCAGGCCTACGTGGGTGACGATTGGGCCCGCGGGCAGCTGGGCACCACTTCTGGAATTTTCCCTCTCCATTTTGTGGAAGTCGTCGAAGATTTGCCGCCACCGCCCACTAGGCAGCAGAGTCGGACTAATGCCAACAGGGTCGCGTTGCCAGGTAAGAAGTAATGCACCACTAAATACACAATGCGGCACTGTCCGACCTTTCTTTACAATTTAGAGTTTATATTCAATACAGAACCAAGATTTCATTACGTTTGTGTTTCGAAAAAAGTGTATCCTGTGTGAAAAAGATTTTCAACTTTTTGCTGAGGCAATACATGTGGAGCATTTTTTTTTCTTAAAAAATTACTAAACCTAGTATTTTTAAATTTTAGTCAAACCTCTGTTGATCTAAAAAGTAAGTACAATTTGGAGTAATTTTATGTTCATGTTAATTTATAATATTATAGGAATTTTCCAAAGTTGCATAAAATAAGAAAGACACCAAATGAAACAAAAGCTATCTCATCTAAAATGGTCTTGGTGAGTAATTGCATCCATTGTTGTCCTTCCCTGTTATGTGACTTTGAATTCTGTGTCATTTTTTCCATAGGCATGGCCAGTAATCAGCCTGAAGCAGTCAAACCGGCTCAGGTAGCCTACATTTATTTTTTACAGTAGCGTCTTGTGGTACGAGTGACCCAATTTATGGGTTTTTGAAGTACAAGTCGTCATTTGATCTTTTTTTTTTTTCTCACTTGTTAGCGCAAATTTGAGATAGAAGTGCTGTGTGTTAGCTAGCAGTACGTTCAACTCACTTCAGCAGTTTGGCAAATAGTGAACAATTGATCGAAACGAGGCTTCAAGATGTGCCAATTGATGTTTACTTAAGCATTAATAAAAGTAAATTACACATTGTATATTTAAATCAACCTAGCCATGTTGCCTGAATGAAGCTAGAACGACCCACTAGCTTGCAATGGAAAATCTCACATGCTAATGATTAGCATTGAGGGATTTTTTTTTTTAACACAAATGCCGGACAATACATGTGAATATAACAATACTCACTGACATATATTCTTTATCTTGTCTGAAAAATGATGATTATTACAGCAACTTACAAAGTAGCAGCAGAAGTCTATTCTTTGTTTCTGTCTGCATAACAGTATCAGAGCCGTATATAGAGTTTGGCCAACTGGTTTTTAGCACGGTAACAAGATAGCGTCCATATGTCATGTGACCAGCAGTTGACCAATCACGCTTGAAACAGAGTTGGCCAAACTCTCTCTAAATATGGCTCTGAACTGTATTATACACTACTGCCTCCTAGTGGCCAAAAAGAACCGAAAGGACACTGGATTGGATTGCAGCATAATTAACTCCTGATGCACTAATGTTTAAAAGTTTATTTACATTAAGTATGGTATTCTTCCCTTTTTATAAAGTACAATATAGTTTTTTTTCCCATTTTAAATAAAAAAACACAAACGTTCTTCTTGTGGGAGGCTGGAAGTAGATTAATGGCATTTTCCTTATTTGAAGTGAAATAATAATACGGGTGTAAATAAACTAGGTCATGTTGACCCCTCAGTCCCCCGTGGAGTGGGCGCTGGCTCGACACGACTTTGACGGCATGGCGGAGGACGAGCTGTCCTTTAAGCGGGGCGATCGCATCCTCGTCACGGAGCACATCAACGACGAGTGGAGCAGCGGAAGACTCAACGGCAAAGAAGGAATCTTTCCCAAGGAATTTGTGGAGAGTCGCACCGGTATGACATCCACTACGACTCGTTGGGATTTTCAGTTAGTGAATGAAGCGCCAGTTTAATTACTTTTTTTTTTTAAACGGGGTGGAAAAAAGTCATTAAAAAAAACAAACATCTTTGCTCAATTTTGGAAATACACGGGTTAATAATACGTGAGCAATATCATTTGTTAAACAACTTTCAGGTAAAAACTGTAAAAAATTGACAACTTGTAATTGCTTAGATTAAGGCAACATATATATTTTTTAAACCCAAAATATAAATATTTGTAAGAGATGTATGACTATGAAAAACGGAGCAAGATTTTATGCATTTTTTTTTCTTAAATCGATTTCAGGTATAATTGTGAATTTCATGATTTTAAAACATTTTAACTCCTTTTTTTCCTGAGTAGGTCAAAAGTTGCTGGAAGGTGGTGGAATGAAGGGAAGGGCAATGTTTGACTTCACTTCCGACTGCGATGAGGAGCTCTCTTTGCAGGTCCGGTATATATTTTTAATTGTACTTTAAAGCATCAACATCATCCTGACATTGTACAATTGGTTCCGTTGCAGGTTGGGGACGTCATTACTGACTTGGAGTCCATAGATGACGAATGGTTCCTGGGTGACTTGAGGGGCAAACGGGCCCTAGTGCCGAAAAACTACGTTCAAGTGCTCTGATGTACAGACTCAAACTTCAACTACCGTACTTGCTGTACAATTCAGTATTTGAAATCGTTTTTGCAGCATGACACTTACAATTCTGTTTTCTGATGACTAATTCTGTAATAAAATTGTAGTAGTCATGAAACTTTTTGGAAACAAGAAAAATAAATCCAGTAGGTCCAAATGTTTTTGTAAAAAAGAAAAGGCAAGTCCAATTATGGTCATTTACATTTTTTTTTATTATTAAATCTGTCAGGTCGTTTATTTTAAACGGTCTCCTGGATGGGGGGCTCGTAACCGTCGGCCCTCTCCACCTTGGCTCCGGTGTCGTCTCCAGGTGCTTTTGCGGCGCTGCTGGAACCTCCCTCGCCGTGGAGCTCCATCAGTTTGCCCACTGCCAAAGAAACACAAAATTTAACAAACGGGGTGGACAAAACGTCACTCAATTCAATTGAGAAACTAAAAACAAGACACTTAAGGAGATGTATTTGGGGGCGGGGAATTTGGTCTCATATTTGATAAATTCCATCTTACACTCAAACTTGGGCTTCTTTAACATTTTGACCTTGCGGACGTAGACGTCGTGCAGGGGGTAGATGGACTGGCAGGCCTTCTCGATGTCTTTGCCAACACTGTCAGGGATCCTAAAAGAAGAAGAAAACACACACCAAAAAAGGTCAGTTGAATCGGGAAGAAGTACAAGAGCGCCAAGACCTCAAGCGCGCACCACTCACAGTTTGTTAACGACCTCCTTCAGGTCGTTGGTCTGCACCTCGCGGGTCATGATCTCCACCATCTTCTTGCGGATCTGGCGCACCTGCTGGTGCTGGGCATACGAGGTCTTGCGGATCTGGTTGGTGCGCTTCTTGGTGAAGCCCACGCAGAAAAGACGCAGCAGGTAGCCATCGGTTGTCTTCACATCCACATGAGCCTCGATCATGGTCTGAGGGAACACCGGGAACCGTCTCAGGTTTAGGGACTATAATAGGCGTGTAGCTATCCAATATTAGAATCAATTTTGCTTATTATTATCCCATCAACTAATTGGATAAAACTCAGGGATGTGATTTGACCAAAGTGAAATTATCTGAAAATTTAGCCGGGGGTCTGGGGGCCGCTGGCACCCAGCTAGGTCCAGGGCAGTGCCCTGGTGGGGGGACAAGGGCTCATGGGTTTTCCGTGTTTTTAAGTACTTTGAATGCACTCACATGACAAAGAAATAGACAAAACAACAGCATAAATTTTCAATGTATATTGACCTATCCCATATAAAATGGCAGTTTTAGTCAACTCAAAATAAAAGCGGAATTCCGCGAATTAGCGGAAAAATCACATCCCTGAAAACTAGATTTTTCAGCATCAAACCATAACATCCAGCTATTATTCATGTCTTATTCGAGTTTGCGTGGCTTTAAAATGTGTGTGGCCTGGTGAGTGATGTGGGAGTCGACAAGAGTGAGTGCAGTGCTGGCTGTTCCGAGCTCATGTTAGCAATTACAATTAGCCAGTCAGCATGTTGAGTGCCTGGCATTCGGGTTGTCAGTTCGGTTTTAGAGTGGCAACATTGCACTTTCATTGGCTGATATCAAATATTAATTCAGAATAAATAATAAACACATTCTTGAGTGACATTACCTGCCACTTCTTGACCATGGAGCACATCTTGTCACGGGTCAGGTCCATGCCGTGGAAGTTGGTGAGGCAGTTCTTGCCCTGCACATCCTCTGTGATCAGCTTGAACTTGCGGAAGGCCACCTCGTCGTTCTGCAGGTCGGCGAGGCTCACCTCGAACACGCGACCTTTCAGACCGTCTGAGGCGATTCCTGAGAGGGTGAACATTACATGGTTGAGCCAGTACTAAAGGTTTGATGTCATTTGGGTGCCAACAAGTGAATACGCAGCAGTGGAAAGTCAGGAAATTGTCATTTAGCCATAGAGGTCTCAATGTGACTTTCATTGAAAAACAAAAAAAAGAAAAAGAAATATTTTAAAAAGATGGACGGGAAATTAACAGATAATTTAGAAAAGTCCGCACACACCCTTTTGATGGAGGTGGCTGTATTCAGAATTAACCAATCACACACAAAATCATGTTAAATGTAAGTCAAAACACACCCATCCCCAGTTAAAGTGCATCTGATTAATACCATCTTAAGTTCAGCTGTTCTAGTAGGCTGCTCATGACATGTCTTCCAGCACATGGACCACAGTGAACTTCCACAGCATGAGAGACATCTCATTTGTTTAACGATATCAGTCAGGAAAATGATACAAGATAATTGCCAAGGCATGAAATGGAATGTAGTAAAGACGGTTATCACCCAAAACTGATAAAATAGGAGAAGGAAACCTCTCAGGGAGGACCAAGAGGCACACAGCAACATTCAAGGAGCTATAACTCAAACCAAGGTTGCGCCTAAGACAAATAACAGGCTGCAAATACAATACTTAAACTAAGCTCAGCCCATTAAACAGAGGCGTGTAATACTTGGAAACTATAATATTTAAATAACAGACTTACTGGTTCCCTGAGTCCTGGTGACCAAGGTCTTGCCAAGATTGCGGATGATGAACATGGCCGGCGCCTTGACATCATACCAGTCCTTTTTGGAGAAAGGGTCCACACTGGAAGAAATGGCACATATACATTTGCTGGGGTTTTGCGGCAGACCAATTTTTGAGGCAGCAACATCAGCGTAATTTTGGGCCAAAATGACAAATACAGCTCTAAAAACTAGAGGTGGAGGTGGTGAGCAAATTAGGTGGAGGTGGCCACCTCTGAATTTTGTACGCAGGAAAAACCCTGCCTTATTGTGGCTAAAAATTATTTGTAAACGAATTAATGTAATAATTTATATTTGAGCCGGGCATACACTCCTGCGTGAATAACCAAAATGCAGATGCCACAATATTTTAAGCCAGAAAAAAACAACAACACAGCCCTGCATATATATTTTTTTAACATCTCAAAAGATGGGTGCTCCCAATCCCAAAACAGATGTCAGCTTGTTAGTATGCTTTGTCAACAAAATAATTTAAGGCAGTAGTTATTTTTACATGACCATAACCTAGCGCTAAATGTCTACAAGCAATTACGGTCAAATAGACCAATTTACGGCAGGCCAAGAATTCCGAGCAACACGATATATCTATCGAAGCAATTCAAGGCAAAATAACGCTAGCAGGAAATTAGCCGGCCACGGTAAAATAACCACTGCCTAGCTTTAAACACTTTCAACTCTTTTCTCATTCGTGTGACCTTTACGCCAAATAATTGCGCTACTTTATTCCGCACCACAAATTCCAGCAGCATTACTTTTATTTATTAACTTATTCCATGTTCACAACTTCCAAACAGTCAATGCCGCCACTTCACATTTACCTCTTTGCACATTCATTAAACCGATATAAACAATTCCATCATTTCAATGAATTCCACAGCATATCCGTTCAGCTTCAGCTCATTAACGCTTACCAATAAAAATAAAAATAGCACCGCATTTTTTCGAGGAGTCAACTCGTAAACGTGACGCCGACCTACTCCATGCTAACATGAGTTAGCTACAGTACACTGATTAAGCTAGTCTAACCCTTCTGAACGATGAAACCAACATCTAGTTAGCTAGGCGGTTAACACACAAGTAAATGCAATGATTAACCAACAATTAAATTAAATGAATCAACGAACGTGACAAAAGAAAGGCTCACGCCGAAGCTCGACCGACACAGGCCAGCGCCGATGGCATTAGCCGAAGCCTGAGTTATCCGCCAAATATCGCGTTCATCCGTTCCTGTTTTAATATGTCTTTTGTAGCAATCTTAAGTGTGGATGGTCTTTGATGCTCCGCTGCTTGAATTTCGTACTTACATCTTCTTTTTGGCACCCTTTTTGCCGCCTTTGGTCAGCCTCTTATTCTTGCCGACTGCCATGTTGGCTACAAAGAGTAAAAGAGGAGGAAAATAGAAAATCTCGCGAGAGTTAAAGAGAACGAGATCGCGGGCCATTTGTGATGTCTTCTCGCGATGCCTACTCGAGCGCGCTGTACAGGGCGACAGGCCCGGCTACATGCTTGCGTAACGGCCACATTGGTGGGGGCAACTTTTCTGTCAAAGGTAATGCATATACTGTACTATTAAAATAAATATGAGAATTTGCTCATTTCTCAACCAATTTTCATGAGTTTTACCCCCCCCCCCCCAACGTCGAAGTATGTACGTACTACTTTATCTAAATTTGTAAAGAAAAAAAACGAAGAAAAAAAAACAGTAGCCTGCAATTTAAGTTATTTTATACTATAGTATTCTGGTCTAGATGCAAGGGGATCTTATTCTCTGACAGATTCCTAACATTTCACAAGCTCATGTTTGGAATTTGTATAATTTTTAAATATATTTTTCTGAACAGCAACTCATTTATATTTTAAGTTCAAGTAGATTTATTTTATATTAATCGTATCCTGTCTGTTTCGCGTCATTCATCTCCAAAAACATTTAGTTTTAGTCTGTTCAGAAATGTTTATCCTGTTTGGCCCACAGCCTAAAACGTGCTTTGAGTTTTGGTCCCCTGTGCAATTGAGTGTGACACCCCTGGAAAGTGGTGTCAGCACAAAGGTCAACAGTGAGGAAACAATACAAGTGTGCAAGCTCATGGGGATTTATTTATTCGCCCTCCAACTGGTCTGGTGATGCCAGGTGATGAGTCAACATGGTCTACCATGTGCCCACACACGAGTTATTGCTGTAAACACAGTGTTTTGTAAGATATAATTGAAAAACGTTTTCCTGTTATTATCTTATGAGAGCCTGGTGCATCAGAGCCTTTCATACAAAATACAGTGAAGACAAGACATTGCTGGTTGCAGCCACTGCCAGGTCGGACAATTGCTTTCAACACAAATGGGCGGGAAAAGTGAGACGTTCCAGACATTAAAGCTACTGAATGTAGAATATTCCATTTCGAATAGTTACTGCCACCTGTTGACGAAAAATGAAACTGCACATACCATTCTTCACATACACACCACGCACATTCGTCACATCTGCAGACAGGGCGCGGGATATTCTAACCCGAATCCAGTCTGAAAACTATTGGCCAGAGGCTTGCAGGAGTACCCATTGTGAACAGCTAAAGTTTTCATCTACTAAATAGAAGGCATTTCAGTCATAAATGGTCAAATAAAAAGCTTATTGTAAAGTTTTTTTGAGGGGGGGGGGGGGCATATCGCAGCTTTAAAGCATTCCCTTACACATCTGTGATGTCATGTCTTTATTACAGCTTTTTTTTTTAATACTAGTTTACAATATTTTAGTGTTATCAATTGCTCTTGTGTTGTGTTTTGTATAATATACAATATTTCTATATCGCGGATTTCACTTAATGCAGCAGTGGTCTGGGACGCACACCCTGCCATGGTTAAGGGATTACTCTTTCTGAAAATGCTAAATGACCAATTCAGGATTTCATTATTTCCCCTTGCATGTGAAGTGACTAAAACCTCTAACTCGTGTATTGACTATCATTTAGTGACGAAAGGGCGACTTTTGCGTCCTTCCACCTGAGCCGCGCACACACCTGCCTCGCCCGCCGCCTCTGAAGCGGAACCAGCCCGTCCTACTCACTTCTCTCCACTGCGCATGCGCACACTTCCTCACTCGAGGGCTTCCACTGTCATGGCGGTGACGATCTGAAAGCTACCGGGGAGCAAATCAGGAAGCGAAAGGCGGACGCAGCGAGCAGCTGGACGATCGCTCCACTCTCTTCGGCTGGGGCTTGAGTGCACTTTCCCGGCTCGACGAGGAGGTTGGACCCCCCTCCGCCCCTTCTCCGTGTGCGGTGGTTCAGTCGGCGTGTGCGAGCTTTGAGAGTTTGGCGCCGCTACCTGTCAAGTGTGCGGACTCCATGACAATAGCAACTTCCGCCGGTTGTAAAGTAGCTCTTTTTTGGACTCTTTTCGAGAACGCGAGCGTCGGGGAAAGGCTAGCCTTGCTTCTACCTGCCACCTCGGACCCTTCCACCTCACCTACTCGCCCCGCTGCTTCTTTGGACGGTATTAATCCGCCTGTGGGCTATCAAGTTACGGACTAACAGAAGAGTAGTTCGCGGAGGTATTTCCCACAACGGAACGACACTCTTTTTACTTTATTTGACTTTATTTATCGTGAATGGCGAGGGACGTACTCTTGCTTATGTGCCTATAGACCGCCACCAACTAACCCGGAGGGACATTAAAGAGAGCCTCTCCTCCATTTGTCCCCTTTGACTTACCACCGCCGCCATTGGAGGCGAACAGGTGGTTTTACCTGTGGACGCCACCTGCGCTCCTGTTCCCACCTTGAGCAATGGCGAGCGAGGAGACCTCCGGCCCCGCCACGCCGGGCACCTTGCCGCTCAACCCCGCCGTGCCCATACGAGGTATCCGGATGAAATTCGCCGTGCTGACCGGACTCATGGAAGTTGGGGAAGTTTCCAACCGAGACGTCGTGGAGACCGTGTTCAACCTGGTAAGCTGATTAAGCGCGCTCAGAATAGGCCGCGGGTAGCACCTCCATGCTGGGATCATTGTGTCATGTTGGGGGAAAAAGTGTCTTCTTGTGGGGGCAAAAACGTCAATTCTGTCCATTGCTACATGATGAACCTCCACTGGAATCCTTCTGTCATGCTGCTGTCAAACCCTTCAGCTGGTGGCCAACAGGTGCACTCCTTGGGTGACTCCATCAGTTCTATATCTTTTCAAACTAATTTGTGAATTTGAGTTCACTTTAAGGGATGGTTATAGAATGTAAAAGTGAGGCAATTTTGCCAATTTATCATGAGGGGTCAGGCCTGTTAGTGTTAAATATGAATGAACAAACAAATCAAAACTGCACTAATAGCTAGCCAGTTTTGCAGATTAATAGTGCTGCTAAACAGGCAAACTTGTAGAAGTAAGATTTCTCAAAAATGGCAGTTTATTAAAATGCGGAGTCTGGCTGGAGCAGCCTCTTCAACCAGAGTACACTGTACCAACAATTTTGAATATAAGATGATACGTTCTAGAGAAATTTATAATGGCTGTTTTAGAGAGCATTTTTCTGTGATATTGCATACAGAAAATCTGGTCACAAAATGCCTTCAAATTAGAGGAAAACAATATATTGTAACTAAATTATTTCTCAACGTACCTTCTTGACCGTTTTAACTACTACTCGGGGGAACCCTTTATGTGATTGGCTGACAACTTTCAGTTAAAATTAAGCTCATGCGGTCCAAAATTCCCACAGGTTCTCCCAAGTTCACACATACAAATCCAGTGGCTTTTTCAAATGGCATCACTTTCCCCCAAAACTACGCTTACGTAGCATTTATTTATTTTTTTTGCTTCAAGGCTTTCACAGGTGTAATCATGTGACCAATTTGTGGGCTAGAGTCGTTGCATTTCCCGCGGGCTGTGCAAGTGATCTCATTTAGCGGCACTATTTTGCTTCACTATGACATGACATTATGATGTCACATGCTGTTTCGGGTGGCAAAATGGGAAGCTTCTCTGATGGCTTTACTAGTAAACAAACCTTCACTGATATTCACTAGACCAAGGCAGATAAAAAAAACAACAACAACTAGTAATTGGCTTGAATGAGGATTTTAACCTTCCCTATTGCTGTAAGTTGAATGTGTGAAGAGATGGTATGTGAGGTAAATTGGTGCAAGGGAGATGGAACACAGGCCCTAATTTAAATTTTGAACAGGTAAGTTGAGTTGAAAATAGACGTGGTAGAAATTCAGACATAGCATGATCATTTTGGGACTGGCTAATTTGTTTAGGAAATAGCAATAAAAAAAAAAAGGCTGGTCATAGTAGCCTGGTATGGTAGCATGGTGGATGCTAGCATTAGTGGTAAATGAGCCTAGCCTGGCAAGCCACACCCACTTTCTTCTGGACAGGCGTCCATAGACAGCGATTCTGCACCGGCCGAAAACAGGCCGGCTAATCAAATTTGTCCATTTGTGTGACGTCGTCTTCGCTAACGCTGTTCGAATATCAAAACAGAGTGATTCATGACACCATGAATCCTCAAGTTTTTCATTCACTACTGCATCTCTTCGGCTAGTAGCCATGTTGTATTTTTACTCCGTCTCCGCAAAAAAGGAAGACTTCAACGACTTGCTTTTCTGACTTAACGTCCGCTCCTTTGCCCATTGGTTAATTCCACTGTCTGTTAGCTCAGGTTTGCCCCGCTTCAAAAATGCAACTGATAGGGCGGTTGACCAGTCTCACTTTCCGGCAAAGCCGCATGTGAGTCTAAAATGGCTAAAATGAGCCTAGCCTCGTGTTGAATGCTTTTTTTTTGGGTGACTGATGGTGTTTGACTTGGAATCTTTTAGCCGATGGTAGATGGTACAACTCATTTTTGTCATCCTTTCACTTCAGGTCAGCAGTAGTCAATCACTTTTCTGACATGTATAAGTATGTCTATTCCCTGGTTTGAATTTTGCACCGATTCATCATTACCCTGGAATGACTTTCACTATCTTTTAAATAAGCTGCAGTGTTATACATAAGTGTCCCGTGCCAGTTGTATTGCAGAGCCTCGTAATCATAGACTGAATAGAGTGAGTAATTATTAGATTTGACGCGCACAGAAACAGCAATGTGCAAGTGGTAAATTGAATGTGACGCGATGACTGGTGTCAGAATCCTCATTTCCTGGCGAAGCAAATCAGCCTATGACATATCCAGGTCAGTGATAGTGTTTATGTACCGTGTGTGTGTGTGTGTGTGTGTGTGTGTGTGTGTGCAACCTGTTGGCCACCTCAAGTCCTTATCTTGGTTCATCTGGTGGCATCCTGACAGGATTCTCAGAGGCAAATTGGAAGTTTTTGCGGGAGAGGGCGACAAAACCGGAAAAAAAGGCGGTCATTGTGAAGGGCGACATGCAACTGGAGCTCGTCTGGTTTGGCGGCGGGAGGGGGATGGGGTGTCAGCGTGGCGAAGGTAGAACCTGCAGAACTGCTTTGTCACGGTGGCAACGGTTCATCCTTTCTATTGCATGATTATAGTACAATCGATTGGCGCGTGTCTCGGTTGTAAAGAACTTTTAGCAATGCGAGGCAAATGTGTATTATTCTAAAACAGGGGTGCTCAAGTTCGGTCCTCGAGAGCCCCTATCCATCCTGTTTTCCATGTTTCTCTCCACTAACACTCCTGATTCACGATCAGGATCGTTATCAGGCTTCTGCAAAGCTTGCTGATTAGCTGATCATTAGATTCAGCTGTGCTGCAGGAGGGAAACATGGAAAACAGGCCGGATATGGGCTCTCGAGGACCGAACTTGGCCACCCCTGTTCTAAAGACATCAACTAGCTGGCAAGGCAATAGCGCAAGCTAAAATATAGCTTCAAAGATCCATCAAATCCTTTTTAAGTATTAGAAGCTCGTGCCAATAAGAAATAGCAGCTTGTGTGTAGCCAGTGAATCGGTAAAGTGATGAAATATTGCTGTCTTATTCCTTGGAATCCATTCCGCGATGTTCATCAAACACTGATCGTTTGTTCAGTTTTTACAATTTTGGAAATATTAGCGAAGGAAGGAAGTTAGATGAAAGAGGCACAGTTACAGTTACACAGATGTCTTTGTATTGTCCTTAAAAAAAACAACAACATGTACATGGGTGCGTGCCAGCGTGTACTAGTTGGCCCCAAGGACAACATGAGTAGCCCACGGGTCTGTTCTAAAAATATCTCACCTGTGATGGGACACTGTTACTTGCTAAGAATTAAAACAAGAATGTTATCATTTATTTATTAAAATTAAATTTAATGCACATTTCTTATTGTACCAAATATTCTATATTTGTTTGAAATAAAAAAAATCATGTTCTGTGGATTTAAAAAAAAATATTTACACAAATAGTTTTTTTAAAAAAAAAAAGGATGTTTTTAGAGCTGTAATTTTAATACCGTGATATCGTAATATTTTTGCTCACGGTAACTTATCATAGTGTCAAAATCTATTATCCTCCCATGCCTACAAGGAGGGAAGAATTTCCAGAACTTCCGTTGCCAATCTGGGCTAATCTTAGCTCCTCCCCGACATACAGAAATAGACATTCGAGATATGCCAATTGAATTTCAAGTATTTCCTTGACACCAGTTATTCCTTTCCTATTTTTAAGGGATTTGGGCATTTTTTTTAGGACATTGTAGAAGGAGTACAAAAATAGTGTTTTTATTGAAATCAGTCTAGCAGTTTTTGTGTAATCTATGTTGAAACAGTCATCAAAACATAATCACTCATTTCATGCTTTTACAAGAAAACATTTGCTTCACCCCCTTGGGTTAACCAATCAACTGTCAGTTGTCTCTTGGCCAATTGTTGCCTGAGGCAGCATGTCTGTTTGCGCGGTACCTGCAGGTTGTCTTGCATACACAACATTTAGCATACAATACTTTTTGCATACTGTAAATGTAGCCAATAAATTGTGACACGACATACGTACATGATTTTATGATTTTAGCATCTGTGTAAGGCCTTAATGTCAATTGCTCACCCGCCCCGGCCTACAGCGGCGGTCTAGTATGTTCTCCCGTGTTCACCCTCCACTTTACGGATAAAGTGAATGCAAAAGACCAATGGTGACGGAAAGAGTCTCGGGCCCAGTGTGAGTCACTGCCCTACTTCCGAGCCACGCGGCTTTCGATCACCGTCAACCCGTTGTGTGGTTTTATACCATCTCTCTCTGACCAAAATTCATTACCACGATACAGTAAACAGATACACAGACAAACATGCACATAATCAAACAAAAAAAAATGAAATGAATCTTAACGAATCAATAAAAACATACTCCATAAAATACTATCAATAAATACCAATAAGTACCATAACAGTTTGATACACACTTCTGAAAATAACCTTTAAATCTATGTTGGTATGAATAATTAATGCTAGTCATCTACGTGGAAACAATGACTAAAATAATTTCTCATAATAAATATCAACAATGATTTAACAAAGCAAGAAGCGGGTCAGTGTCAACATGCAAGACTTTATTTTAAAAAATCTGAATATGTTTAGATTATGGCCATGACGCTCCTACAACATTACAAGGAAATCACAATGTTCTATCACTTGTGAGCTATTTTTAGAAGACGCTCGTAGGCATTCATTTGGTGACCCCTGCGCCACTACTATAAAGATTAGTGATGGCCAGCGGACTATTTCATTTATGGACAATAGGGAAGATTAAAGATCAATGAATCAGTTAATGGTTGTTTTCTGATGACAAATTAGTTATCATTTCTATCCCTAATAGCTTTCGCCTATCCAAACTTCAAACCCGTATGATATTGTAATCATATGAATAATTTTTTATTTACATATGCACCTTTTGAAACTAGCTTCACAAACTAAATTGAAGCGTAATTTTTTGACTCTTTGTTAGCTGTCCAAAGGTCAGCCTTGTCTCGCCAACTGCTGAGAAAGTGCCTCGTAAATGTTTGACTCTTTTCTTTAGTCAGGAATTCGTTTTCATGTTTTGCTCTTTTTTTTTTTCTGGAGAGCTCAGTATTGTTCATTCGGTTTTACCGATTTCACGTCATCATCATTGCTCTCTCTTTTTTTTTTTTGTATGTGTGCATGAGTGTGTGTGTGTGTATTCATTAGTTCACCTAAAACCTATTAAAAAATCCCATACCGTTCACCTAAACCGAACGCTACGAGTCGTGAGGCTGTCAGGAGACCCGAGGAAGGACCAAAGACCGTTTTCATGTTTTGAAAGCTCATGGTCAACTTGTGTGTGTGTGTTCCTGTTGTGATGTACTGTATGTCAAAGTTTAGCATGGAAAGCTGCAGGATGCAGTTTGGTCCAGTGGGGTAGATTGTAACATTTTGTAGGACTCGATCGCTCTGGTTGTGGTTTGTGAAAAGCTGGCGATGGTAATGGTGTAAATCCGGATTATTCCGTTGAAAGGAGTTTTTGAGATGAACGATCAGATGTATATTTTTGAGGCTAGTCCTAATAAATATATGCATGGACGGTATATAAAATACCTTTGTCATGGAAAATTAAAAATAAGCCTGTTTTTAGTCCATTTTAAAATAGTGAAAAATGGTCTTCTCTTTAACCTCGGCAGCTGATGTGACTTTGAGTCGACGACGAGTCCGTTTCGTTCAAGTAAAGGACAGCTGGCCTGACAGCTGGGCTCCCGGCTGATCTGTGAGGCTACGCTGGAGTTTGACGAGTTATTGGTGTGGAATGTGGCTTTACCTGAAGGCAAGGTCACGGCGCTAACCTCTTAAGTCTTGCTTCCCTTTGCACGATTGAAGAAGACATTGCAGTGAAACCCTCGACCGCGTATTCGCGGCTCAGCATTTGCCAATTCATGAGGGTCATCTGGTGTCATCTTGGTGCCAAGAAACTATGAAGGGAGTTGAAGAGCTTCATGTATAGAAAAAGTGGACATTTTATTTAGCTTTATGTTCTAGCTATAAATGAGCCTCGTGTAAAGGTGGTTTGTTTGCGTTGAATATTTTAACGACTGGAATAAGTTATTTATGTACCGTGGGTTTTTATGATTGTTTACATTCTAAAAGTGCACTGTGTTGATGCATTATGATCCTCTTCCACTCCGTGCTTAGTCAGTTAAAAATAATGAATTTGGGGTGTAATCAATTACCTGTGGATTTCTGCGGAAGGGCCGAGTACTTATCAGCTGCGAATACTGCAGTGTATTTTCAATTTGTGATTTTTGTATTTAATCAAATTTTGTATTTATTTTCTTTTTTTTGGGGGGGGGGGGTAATAGTAGTTTTGAATTTTTTTCATCTCAAGTTTTGTATAATTTTCACAAATTTTTATGTTTTAAGATTTTTATTTTTTATTATTTCTTTTTGTAGTTGTATTTTCTATTTTTTTAAAAATATTTTTTTCACTTATTTCTCCTCCAATATTTATTTAAAAGAAAACACTATTTCTGTGATATCTGATACTTCCTTAAAAAAAAAAAGAAGAAGAAGAAGAAAAAAAAAGAAGATATCTGATACTTCCATCGCAACAGAGGTTGACATTTGTCATCGTCTTCCTCCTTAACTCATGCAAATAATAATAGAACATCAGCTTCATTTGGTGTGTTGAGACTGTTTGGTTTTCATTGAGCTGAACTTTACAATGCATGAATCTCACTAAAACTCATGCCAATGGCGAGTATCAAGCCGTTTGGTGCTTTTATCCAAATCGGGATTTTTTTTGGCCTAGTTGTCTTCTAATGTGATTCTCCCCGTTGATTAAGTGGGTGTAGGCAGATGATGTTAAGATAACACCAGAAGACAATTTAATAACCAAAGCAAATGGTCTTGTGCATTTTCATCCCTCACAATGAAATCAGCATCACATGTAATAAATGACCAGAGGCATTTCGAATAAAATTGCATCTTCTTGATCTTGCGTGCACAGTTGATAAAAGCCTTTTGATGCAGATAAGAATGCGTCAACCCTGTCCCTGTGCTCGCACGCTTGCAAGGGGTGAGCAAGGGGTCCCCTCAAAGGCAGTAGCTAACAACCCAGTAAAACATAAAAGCTTTTTTTTTTTTCTCTCCAAAGGTTTAATGTACAGTACAGTACACCATACAACGTTTGACACCTAAAGAAAATGGCCAAATTGCCACCCTGTAATCTGTTTTCAGTTAAATTTGGTCATCTTCCAAAATTCGGGCTGGACCCCGTACGCTGTGAGATTTCACTGTCATTTGTGCACATAATGGCCAAAAATAACAGTTATGAACAGCTTTCAGTTAAAAATTTGTCTTGCGGAAACAAGACAATAAGTCACTGCTATTAACAGGGATGTGATTTTTCCGCTAATTCGCGGAATTCCGCTTTTTTTTATCTCCAAAAATAAAACTTTAAAATTTCCGTTTTTTTTGTTTTTGTTTTTTTTTAGTAGTTCATTGTGTATGCACATGACTCCGACAGATAACATCTTCTGCTATAACAAAGACATTTGTGGTATGTTCTAATATGAATTACTTTTTTATTTGGTCATGATACAATTATTTGTTCATGAAATTTGAACTCTTCAACATTATTTATGTGTTAACTTAGTAATCACATTAGTTAGATATGATGATATTCTCAGTGATAGTTTTTAAAAGCAAAGGCAGTCCAATGTTTTTGAATGTGACTGATTTTGAGTTGACTAAAACTGCCATTTTATATGGGATAGTTTAATATACATTGAAAATTTATGCTGCTGTTTTGTCTATTTCTTTGTCATGTGAGTGCATTGAAAGTACTTAAAAACACGGAAAACCCATGAGCTCCGGGGGGCCGGCGGCCCCCAGACCCCCGGCTAAATTTTCAGATAATTTCACTTTGGTCAAATCACATCCCTGTATTAATGAATGCCTAGCGTGTGATAAATTTTAAACTTGGAAACAACTTTATACACAACCACCACCAGTGGATGACCTCAATGCCTTATTTTCGATATGAGAATTTGCACAGTTGGAGTCCACTGCTGTCTTTTACACTAAGAAATTGCCGAAAAAGTATCAAAGTATGTATAATTATCTCTCTCTATTCTGTTGTTTTTCTTACTGTAAACTACTGCTGCACTTCTTATTTAATTTTGATTTTATCTCTTTCTATTCTGTTGTTTTTTCCTTACTGTAAACTGCAGCTGGACGGAGTCCAGGAAAAAGTTCCCCACGGGGAAAATAAAAGTGTATCGTATCGTATCGTATCGCATCGCATCGCATCGCATCGTATCGTATCGTATCGTATCGTATCGTATCGTATCGTATCGTATCGTATCGTATCGTATCGTATGGAAATAAGTCGCAACTGCGAGATCAATTTGATGCTGATCAAATTTCTGACATGTCATCAATTCATCTGATCATCCTAAAATCGTGTCAAATACCTTTCGTATGCTAACGAGACCTGAAGTTGAATTTGAAACGATCTTAATTTGCTCATTGTAATTTTTGCTAATCTGGCATGCGTATCAGATACGGCGCTCTTGTCTTTCTCGTTGTCCCCCCCCCCAACTGAATATAGTTTGGAGGCTAATTCTCCTCTGAAAAAAGCGTGACTGTTTGTGATTTGTAATCCTTTGAAGATTACCCATTGTGCTCATTGTATTTCCGTTAAACAAATTAGCATTTTTGTGGTGGATGATCAGGTATGTTCTGGTCAGAATGTAGTTAATTTTACAGGCCACAACCGGAAAGTCTGACCTCTGTTTGCCCCCTGGTATCTGATAAAGCAGCAGTTTTCATCGCCTATTGTGTGGACTGGAATTGTTTGTGACTAAAAGTATCAAGATACAAGTTACCCTGCCGATTAAGTTCTTGACTAGTTTGGCTGTTGTTGCGTTCTTGTGCACACTTTTTACAGCTGTGATTGTCTTTTTTTTTTTTTTTTTGATGAATAAGGATGAGTTGATTTGTGTTTTTATCCACACAGAATAATAATGGAAATGGAATGAACAATCAAAACTCACCAGGCTCATGTTAGGCATTTACTACTTTGTGCACGATTCTGGCAAAATGTCCAACATTGCGTTTTTCTGGAAACACAATAAATATCCTTCCGGTCTGTTTCTAACATGTGAGACATCTGTCTAGACGGGCAGCACAGGTCACACACACCGCAGAGCATAAATGTTAGAGGTTGTGTGTGCATCGTTGAAGTTATCAGTTTGGCATATTACGTCACAGACATTAGATTAAAATCATAACCTCTCACATCGACCTGGCAATATTCCATCTTCGGACGGTAGTATCAGTTTTTGCCCACTTTGTTTTTAGACTTACCATATGTTGTCACTGACAAAAAATTGGAAGTGGGAATTTGACTTGGCAGTTTTCCACCATTAAAATTTTTGTGCGAAACAGGCTAATTACAAAACACCAAACTTCATTAGGCCTTCATTTCATTTATTTATTTTTCCTGGAGAGCTCAGTATTGTTCATTCGATAATTTTACCGATTTGACATGTCATCATCATTGCTCTCTTCTTTTTATTTATTTATTAATTTTTTTATGTGTGTGTGCGTGCGAGTGTGTGTGCGTATTCATTAGTTCACCTAAAACATATTAAAAAATCCCATACCGAACACTTCCAGCCAGAGTCGTGAGGCCGTCAGGAGACCCGAGGAAGGACCAAAGAAAATTTCAGATAGTTTACTTATCCAAAACATAAGATCCTCGGGCAAGTTACGATATAGTTGAATCATTTTAGGTCATTAATGTAAATTGAATTTAGGCATGATCGGTATCAAACATTTTCAAGTATAACCTTGCTCATGTTCTATGACAGTTGTCAATCAGCTTGCCACTCTGTCATCCATTTCTCTTTTCTAAAGCTGTTGTGACGCAGGAGATATACATTTGTGAGGAGCTGTGTTATAGTAACGCTCCAGGCACTCTCCAGATTCCCTACGCAGGATTTTCCTAAGGAAATCATTGCTGATGACGACATCAAACCATTACATCAGTAAATAAGTATCAACCAGACACTTGTTACACTGCAACTTTTTTTTATTTTTTATTTTTTAATAGAGTACTTTCTCTTGGGTGGGATGAGATTGTCAACTGCCACTAACTGCCAACAAAAGTAATAACGAGGGTGTCAAACGCAAAAGGCAATACCTGCAATACTGGTTTTAAAGCAAACACGAGAAAGAACACTATCAGGTTGAATGAGAATGACTGGAGGCTTCTCATCCATGCCCGGTTCTCAAAATTGTAAATGCCATGTCACCAAATGTGCAGAGCTTCAGTGTCATGTTCAGTCACTGGCATGCATCAAACAGGGAAATTCTTTGTTTACTTTAAGATGGAATCGCTTTCCTTCCCGTGTACGCCTCTTAGCGCATTCTTCTGCATGTAGTCGACTAATGCCAAACATTTCATTCCACGCTGCCTACACATGAAGTTTTGGTGTATTGCGCAGCATTTATTTTCTTTTTTTTTTCTTTTTTCTTTTTTCTTTTTCTTTTTTTTTTTTACGGGAGAGCTCAGTATTGTTCATTCGATTTGACATCATCATTGCTCTCCTTTTTTTTTTTTTTTTTTTTTAAAATCCAACAAATCAATTAAAAAAAATTTAATAAAGGTTTTTTTTTTTTTAAATACATATACATATATATATACACATATACACATATATATATACCCTTTTTTTTGTATGTGCATGTGCGTGTGTGTGTGTGTGCGTGCGTGCGTGCGAGCGAGCGTGTGTGTATTCATCAGTTCACCCAGAGCCCATTAAAAAAAATCCCATACTAATAATATAATATAATAATAAATTGCCAGATGCAGAAACATCAATGTAAGTTATCACGCAGCATTTAAATGTGAGCAAAGAGCATCATGTCTAGAAAGGTGATGATTTTGTTGGATTAAAATGATGCGGGATTGCTGGAACCCTGGCAAGAGTGTTTTAAGGCTCATGGAAAACCTCCTGCTCTCCCTTCGAGATAGGGCGAGAAGCTCGGCCATCCGGGAGGGACTCAGCGTCGAGCCGCTACTCCTCCACGTTGAGAGGAACCAGTTGAGGTGGCTCGGGCATCTGGTTCGGATGCCTCCTGGACGACTCCCTGGGGAGGTGTTCCCGGGCATGCCCTACCGGCGGGAGGCCCCGGGGACGACCCAGGACACGCTGGAGAGACTATGTCTCTCGGCTGTCCTGGGTAACGCCTTGGGGTCCCGTCGGAGGAGCTGGCTGAAGTCAGGGATGTGATTTTTCCGCTAATTCGCGGAATTCCGCTTTTTTTTTTATCTCCCCCCCCAAAAAAAAAAAAATGCGATTTTTTTTTTATTTTTTTTTTTATTATTTTTTTTTGTAGTAGTAGTAGTAGTAGTTCATTGTGTATGCACATGACTCCGACAGATAACATCTTCTGCTATAACAAAGACATTTGTGGTATGCTCTAATATGAGTTACTTTTCATTTGGTCATGATACAATTATTTGTTCATGAAATTTGAACTCTTCAACATTATTTATGTGTTAACTTAGTAATCACATTAGTTAGATATGATGATATTCTCAGTGATAGTTTTTAAAAGCAAAGGCAGTCCAATGTTTTTGAATGTGACTGATTTTGAGTTGACTAAAACTGCCATTTTATATGGGATAGTTCAATATACATTGAAAATTTATGCTGTTGTTTTGTCTATTTCTTTGTCATGTGAGTGCATTGAAAGTACTTAAAAACACGGAAAACCCATGAGCTCCGGGGCCTTGTCCCCCCACCAGGGCACTGCCCTGGACCTAGCTGGGTGCCTGTGGCCCCCAGACCCCCGGCTAAATTTTCAGATAATTCCACTTTGGTCAAATCACATCCCTGTGAAGTGGCTGGGGAGAGGGAAGTCTGGGCTTCCCTGCTAAAGCTGCTGCCCCCGCGAAACCGACCCCGGATAAGCGGAAGAAGACGGACGGACGGACGGACGGACGGAAAACCTCCTGGAAAGCCCTTTCCTTTCCTTGGCGATAGAAGCCAACTTTCAACTAACAGTGAATATAAAAGGTTGATGTCCCCCCAACAATGTGAAAATGCCGATTAGTAACAGCAATGTTATTTGTGTTTTGCACCATAGAGAGCTCTATCTTGAAATCTAGAATTCTGAGATCCAGAAATATTAATTGAAATTGTATTACATCCTTTTGTTTTGTTTTTTTCAATTTCCCCCATCAATTTAGCTCGGCTAATTTGCTATTCAACCCATTCAGAAATACTTATAATTTGTATATTTAAATTTATATTGGCAATGTATTATATACCATTACTGTGAAGGGATTTAATTAATACTGTGACATACATTTTAGGCTATGTCACCCAACCCTTCACGTCACTGTCAGCATGGAAAATGGCTCTCTTGTTTCTAATGCAGAATAGTTCCTCTAAGGATGCGTTTGCTCAAGTCGCGGAACCATCCCATTGCTGTGAAGCTGCCGTTTCACATTGACACTCTTTTGAAGATATTCTTAGAAAGATGCTGAGAGGTTTATTATTATTATTTTTTTTTTTAATAGACCATTTCACCTTTCTTTTTTTCTATGCCATTCATCAACACATTTTTTCTTGGTTCAAGAAAATTTCCTTGACAGTGTCAAATCGCCCAATCTGCATATGTGCTATTATAAATGCTTCCTGAGCCTAATGATAACTTTGTAGGTTAAGTAGAATGATTCCTATTTTGTCCATTGCCCAATTTTGGCACTCTCTAAGGTCTTTTTTTTTTTTTTTTTGCAGCCACTCCTGGATAACGTTCATGAAGTTGGATGGTTTGTTGGCCCGCTGTTGTCATGCTCACTGCATGGGTTTCTTTGAGTAACATAGATTGGAGAAAATGAAGCTACTTGTCTAGTGCCAGTGTGCACCTCCATGTGTGAAACCAATCATGAGTGCTAAATGCTTCTACTGGGAACTAAAGAGTGTAATGAGAGTGACAAAGACTAATAAGGTCAGTGTCGTATAATGGAGTCCCGGGGGTTGTGAAGTGTGTGTGCGTGGCTGCACAGCATTTTTTGAGTAAGATTTGGTATTGTAAAGCAATGATGAGGACGATCACATCTTTTCGTGCATTGGCAGACTCTGTCACGGGACATTTGTTTATCTAAAGTATCACGGATATATTTGATTGAATATCATAGAAAAGCGGATCCAACCAGTGTTGTGTTGACGTCTTAATGGAAAGTGTAAAAGCGTTTCTTCATTATCTCTTTCAAGCATGAAACTGTGAGCTATTGTTTTGATAGCGGTTTCTTTTTTAGCTGGCATAGTTACTAAAAAAAGACGCAACCATGAAACCCTTGCTGGTGCCTGTGCTTGGGATGGACTGTCACAATTTATTTGATGGGTTAGTTAGGAAATGTAATGACTACGACGGTGTATTAGGGCCACGTAGAAATATATTTTTTCAAGGGGCAGGGGACATTTCAGAGGGGAAAAAAAAACCTCACAAATTTTTTCACAAAAACCTTGAATATTTACGACATTATAAAGTTACAGATTTGTGAAAAAAAACCTCACAAAATTACGAGAAAAAAGCTGAATATTTGCAATGTTATAGTGTCAAATTAGCGAGAAAAATCTCTGCTAAAGCAAATACTATCTCCTTATTTGAAAACCAAACTAAAAAGTATAATTATATATATATATATAAAAAAAAGTATAGCTTAAGTATAACTTCTTCCAGTAGGCTATGTGTTATTTCTCTAAAGTTTTTGACTTTTTCCTCACAAATCTCTGGGTTTATTTCTCATTAATTTGTGAGTTTTTTTTCTTTCTTGCTACCTGCGAGTTTATTTCTTGGAAATTTGTTTTTTTCTTGCAAATGTGCAAATATTGACGTTTTTTTTCCTTGTAAATTTGTGAGTTTTTTTCTCTGAATGTTACCACCCCTCACAAAAAAAAATGTTTAGCCTGTCACTATAGGTCGCTGGCATAGAGAGAGGGGCAAAAAAAAAAGAAGTATATTTCAGAATTTTTTGGGGGAACCAATTAAGTGAAATCGACTAATTCCTTGCATCACACTAGGACAGGGTAGGAGGCTTTTCTTTAATTTTTTTTATGTGAATCTATAAAGTTTCAGAAACACGGTATTTTTCACTGGCCGCTGTATGCTAATGCATCTCGATGAAATTTTTCATGTCTCTCTTTAAGGGATAAGATAAGTTTTTAACTTTCTCCTACCCCTTTTGAACATATAAACTCTTTTCTTTCTTCCTATTCTTGTTTTTTTTTTTTTTACTTCAATTTATATTTTAGATTTGTAATGTGTTTTCTTTGTGTTTATATGTTCAATAAAGAACCAAATAAAAACCATCGCTTGGACCCGATTATTTGCTTGACCTCTCGGCAGCGTCGAAAAAAAGGCTCACGTGTTTTACGTCCGTGACCAACTACAACTCTCATGGACCAATGCACTCAGCCGCCGTTGGTTTGATGAGATGGCTCGTTAAAAAGAGGATGCGTTTAAAAGGGCTGTTGGGGGAAAAAGTAGGCCATCGGCTCGTCGTCGCTCTGACAGCTCGTTTGAGTGTTTTTCGGCCTCGCTTTTGTCGAAATGGCAAACAACGCCGTCGCGTGTGGTCCTCATCTAAAGGTCGATATTGCTACTCGAGGATTAGAGGCCGTCATGTGCAACTTGTCCAAACGGATGACAACGGGAGTGTGCGTTGTGGTCTGTCTGATTGAAACTGTAGGGAAGTGAGAATTAATTTCACGTGGTTAACCAAATGGGTCTAATGCACAGGGATGTGATTTTTCCGCTAATTCGCGGAATTCCGCTTTTTTTGTCTCCCCCCCCCCCAAAAAAAAAATTCCGATTTTTTTTTTTTTTTTGTAGTTCATTGTGTATGCACATGACTCCGACAGATAACATCTTCTGCTATAACAAAGACATTTGTGGTATGCTCTAATATGAGTTACTTTTCATTTGGTCATGATACAATTATTTGTTCATGAAATTTGAACCCCTCAACATTATTTATGTGTTAACTTAAGTAATCACATTAGTTAGATATGATGATATTCTCAGTGATAGTTTTTAAAAGCAAAGGCAGTCCAATGTTTTTGAATGTGACTGATTTTGAGTTGACTAAAACTGCCATTTTATATGGGATAGTTCAATATACATTGACCTAGCCAGCGGCCCCCAGACCCCCGGCTAAATTTTCAGATAATTTCACTTTGGTCAAATCACATCCCTGAATGCACTCATGAAAGTATTCTTCCAGTAACCTCCACAGCTCTGTTGTCACGACCATTTTGATGTTGGCCACGTCTTGATGACTCCTTTGAGCTTGGTCCCCCCCTTTATGTTTTATTGTTATATGTGTGTGTGTGTGTGTGTGTTTTGGGGGCTTCCTGGACGACTGGCTGCTTGAAATGGCGAGTGGCAGTCAGGCGTGCACGCAAGTGGAAACTGAGAACGCTGAAACGGGCAATTGGTAGCAACGGATTGATTACGGTGAAAATGGCAAATGTGCGTGACAGGTGGCTGAGGAGCCCGAGGACCCGCTCGTCATTATTTTCCTATTAGTCGAACAAATGTGTAGATCCCTTAAGTCTTCCTCTGTTCTGGCAAGATCTCAAACATTAGCCTACTTGGGCTACATTTTCTTCTGACGTCCCAGCGATCCCTGCGGTTCTCCAATGTTCTTTTCCATGGTGACCATAGACAACGTACTTTGTGTTGCGCCCTGGTGGCTGCTCAGCCATGATTAATTCAGGAAGGCCTCAAGGGGTAGGGGGTTGGGGGGGGGGGCAGAGCCAGGCTAGTTTACCTAGCCTTGGATCTGGTGTCTGGTTGCTGCAAAGCTACAATGTTTAGGTGCGGAAGCACTCTTTGGATCAGGCCCAGTACTGCTCGTTCACGATATACATTAGCTACTGTAGGAAAATGATAGAACGGCACATTATGTGCTATGTGGGTAAATTTGAAAAAATTAAAAAAGCACTGATCTTCTAATCAAAAGTCTGTTTATTTCTATGAAATTGTATTAATTTAATCTCAACAGTCCATTTGCTCTCTTAATTTGGTAGCGTTACTCTTGGCTGCGCTGCTTTCAGTATGTGTAGTTAGACCAATCAGATTTGAGCTAAATTTTTTTTTTTAATCTTTTAACCAATCAACCAATCAAATTTGCCTAACTGGCTGGACCCACAATAATGTCAATTTTTTCTCATTTTCTGATTGGATGGTCAGAATAAGCCAAGTTTGATGAGCGAAATGCTTCTGTAGGAACCTGCTCACATAAATACTAATCTACATCTTTGTGTTAATGTAAAAATATTCATTCTTAATCGGTCCAGATGATGAACATGGCACAGTTGTGTTTTGCTATATTGTAATTTTTTCATAATATTGATGGCTTCTATAACTGAGACGTGATAGTGGTTGGTAAGTCACCACATCACATTTGTATGACGGTTCTTATGCCGCACGGCTGAAATAAAACAAGCCCATGAGGGTCTTCCTTAAAATCAGATTCATTCGGGCTCTCAGCCTGACATAAGATGACCAGCAGGGACAAATTCATTTCAGCCTCGTAACTGATGCCGAGTGTGTCCCCACAATGTGAGCGAGCAGCCTCGTCTCCATATTTTCTCTCCATCCTCTTTGTCGTCCGTCAACAATGATGGATGGATGAGTCGCTCTGAGTGTCAGACTCATAAATCAGAGCTTTCTGAGGGAAAAAATGGCACCCAGGAGTTGCTAATGGCACATCTGGACGCAGCTGCACTCGTTCAGCCAAAAGTTTAGTGTCGTAAGGGTGCTGCAAAATATGGATTCCTATCGAAAATATTTACTGTGAACAGCGCAAAACAACATTAAATGCAGCTTGTGCTTGCTTTTACTAAGTAAACTAATACAGTGCAGCTCAACCTCTACAAAGTAGATGTCATGGCTTGGCTACAACAATAGGCTGCATTGTTCATTTTTGAAAATTAATTCAAACTATTGAAGTTACACCTTTCTAAAAAGAAGCTAGGTAATATTTAAAGTATGTCGCACTTTAAATTTAAGAAGTTATGAACAAACAGTGCAGTGCAACAGGGATGACCGGAAATATTGCAGCTTTCTAGTCTTCAATTATGTACTTCTAGAATTTTTGTTGATTGATAATCCCAATTGCCGGTGTGTGTATGTATATATGTGTGTATATATATATATATGCGTGTATATATATATATATATATATATATATATATATATTTTTTTTCCTATGTTGATTTTTTTTTTTTAAATTGCTAATTGGCTGCTGATCTCCTGGACCTCCAGCCATGCCCGTCAAGCAGTGCACAGGATGTATGTAATGTACAGAACATAAAAAATAATGTCCACATTGACAGTAGAAGCTCTACTCTAAGATACTGTAGCATTGTTGAACACAGTGGATATAAAAAGTCTACACTAAACAACCCTATTCAAATGCCAGGTTATTTTAAATAACCGACAATTGGTCTCATGATTTAAATGCCAGATTACACACATTAACATTGGAATTTTTTTATTTATTTATCTTGGTCTAATCTACTGCATGTGCATTTACATGTCGTAAAATGTTTTAATGGGTTGTTCATATTGTACATCTTTTACCCTTTTAACGTTATTGATTAAAGAATACCTGGCATGACTTTCTAGCCAGGCACATTCCATTACTGATCACCATGTATGTACATATCTTAGCGGGCTGTAATTCTCTTTGGAAGTTATTTGTCAAAATACAGCAGCAACATTTTGTTGTTTGGTGCCTCCTTTATCTCGCACAGAACACACAAACAAAACCACCTAACCTCACCTCAGTCTCTCTAATTGGACAGCCTCCATTCCTTGATCCGATATTGTTTTCACACGCAGCTTTGGTAACCGCTGTACAGCCCATCACATGTTCATTTGTTGCGTTGATTCGGAACATGACACCCTCACTGGCGGAATGAATTTGACGTCTATGTTGTTGCTTTCCTTATCTCCCTTCGATTATGCCGATTCAATAATAAAAATGTCATGGCTGCTATTAGGAAGTGAGAGAGTGTGACTTTTATGGCTCGCGACTCCATTTATTTGCCAGTGCACAAAGAAGATTTGGCCTGTATGGCTGAACATGGTGCTGCTGTTTGCTGTAGTGGGTCTAGACAAAAAAAAAAAAACAAGCAAAAATCTTGAAATCTATCAAATAAAAGTGAGGCAATCAGAATGATTTTCTATTAAATAAAAAAATCCTATTTTAAAATGATAAATATAATATATATTTTTTATTTTTTGTCTTTAAAAAAATAAAATAAAAATGTAAACATTTTTTAAACAATTTATTTGAACCTCAACGTTATTAGTGCGTTGAATCATGTATTTTTTCTTCATCTAGATTTTGTAATTCACACACAATCCACACGGAGTGTATTAATGGGTCCTTTTTAAAATGTAGAAAATAAAGTGCTGTATACATTAAAAATTTTTCTAGATTTTAAATGACTCAATATGACCCGCAACATAACATGTTTACAGCACCCATTAATCAACATATATTATTGAGTTTCATAATGGGTTATATTGACCCGCAACATAACCCGAGAGTATAAAATGACTCATATTAAAATCTAGACAAAAAAATTAAATGTGTTTTACACATTTGATCATTTTCCAGATTTAAAAATATGTGAATTGGATCCATAACATAACCAGAGTTTTAAAGCAGTCATGTATTTCTTCTAGAAATCCCAATTAAAACAGGTCAGCTTGACCCGAAAGGTTCATCTTAAAATACGATTTCTAGATTTTCTAACTTTAAAACTTGAAAATTAACACAAAAAAATACGTTGGTTTTGGAGCACAGTTGGTTACTGTCACTATTAAAATACATCTCTCTCTCTCTCGCCCTCTCTCTCTCTCTCTGTCTCCCCTTCCAGCTGGTCGGCGGACAGTTTGACCTGGAAATGAACTTTATCATCCAGGAGCCCGAGAGCATCGTATGTATGGTGGAGCTCTTGGACAAGTGCGAGCCCACCTGTCAGGCCGAGGTGTGGAGCATCTTCACCGCAATTCTCAAGAAGAGCGTGCGCAACCTGCAGGCGTGCACCAACGTGGGCCTCATTCAGGTGGTGCTGCAGCGCATCTCCAACACCGACAGCATGATCGCAGGTACGCAAGTGGGACATGATAAAATTCCTTCTTCCCTACTTAAAATGTGCGGGAAAGGCTGTTCTAATACGTCAAATCAACTGAGCTTTACACGAAACAAAGTTTGGATACTTTTTCTGGCGTGAGTTTTTTTTGGGGGTGCGCTTGCGGTGCTGAGAATGAGGGTGCGTCAACTCTGTTGTAAGGCTTTGGGAAATTGCTAGCATTACTGGGATCTGTTCTGACGGTGTTTGCATCAGTGCCCTTCTCGCCAGCAAGAACAGTGCAGGCCTCCAGCAACTGTGCAGTCAAGTGAGGGTAAAGAAGATGTTTACTCAAGTGAAAATGCTCCATCTTTTAATATCATTCCTCTGATATGCAATGATCATAAGTTCATGATTTCATGGCCAAAAAACATTTTCATTTACTTGGCACGTGCACATCAATTGGATGTCATGCATGACCGGTGGCTTTTTTTCTCTCTCTCTCTTTCAGACCTGCTGGTAGACATGCTAGGCGTGCTAGCCAGCTACAGTATCACGGTCAAAGAGCTGAAGCTGTTCTTCAGCAAGCTGCAAGGGGAGAAAGGCCAGTGGGTGAGTCAGATGATGTCGTCTCGGGCATATATGTGAAGAATGTGCTGAGAAACGCGTCAAGCGCCCGGCGTCCCCCACCCCGCCCCACCGGATCGTTGTCCTTGTCACACAGATATGATGGCTCATGATGTTTGGTCCAGAGGATTTCTTTCATAATCAGTGCTTTTTGATCCTGTGGAGTGCGACACTGCTCAAATAAAAATAATACATCAAACAGTAAACCTCTTAAAGCATGTTTGTAGTGTTAATTGCATCAACACAGGATTATTGCAATACTGTATTACATTTCCGTTCAGTTTTAGCTGTTAACAAGACGAAATAACTGCCTGACAGATTAACTAACCTCCTTAGCTACTAGCCCAACTAACTGACCGACTGTCTTAGCTAGTGTCAAGACTCACTATCATAACGGACTTAACCAGTAACAATCCTAACTGACAAAACTAGCAAGTCAGTCAGTTTGCCTGCAAAGTAGCTAAGGTGAGTTAAGCTTGTTCATAGTCAAGACGGTCAGTTAGCCAGGTCATTTAGTCAGTTAGGCTAACCAACCAACTAACTAACTAACTAAGCTACTCATCATTTCTTTTGACTAACCTGATTAATCCACCTACCTAGTTACCTACCTACTTAACTTGACTGACCAGCCAGACGACTAACCCAACTAGGGAATTGGCTCACTTAACCACCCTAGCTATCTGCCTAATTATAAGGTGAGTTAAGCTTGTTCATAGTCAAGACGGTCAGTTACCTAGGTCATTTAGTCAGTTAGGCTAACCAACCAACTAACTAACTAACTAAGCTACTCATCATTTCTTTTGACTAACCTGATTAATCCACCTACCTAGTTACCTACCTACTTAACTTGACTGACCAGCCAGACGACTAACCCAACTAGGGAATTGGCTCACTTAACCACCCTAGCTATCTGCCTAATTATAAGGTGAGTTAAGCTTGTTCATAGTCAAGACGGTCAGTTAGCCAGGTCATTTAGTCAGTTAGGCTAACCAACCAAATAACTAACTCACTGTATATAAAACAACCAAACCAGCTGGCTAACTCATTTTTTACCCATCTACTACCTACCACTACAACAAACAGACCAAAATAAATAACACATCTACGGTACTTACTTGCTTAGCTTCATATCACATTGATTAACAAACCAACTGTATGACTGACAGATTGACAGCCAAGTGAACTTCAGGATTACCCAAATTTGTGCGTTCCCTATGTTAGGCTTGGCTAGGTTATGCATAAACATGACATATTGTATTATTTTATATATTTTTGCCTTTCAGCCTCGACATGCTGTGAAGCTTCTGTCAGTGCTGAAGTACATGGCTTATAGGAGTGGCCCTGACTCCTTCTTTAGCTTTCCTGGCAAAAACGCAGCTGTGAGTTCACTTCAATATTATACCAGCATCCCCCCCCCCCCCCCCCAAAAAAAAAAAAATCCGAATCATTCTGTGTTGTTGTGTTGGTTTACCAACAGGCAATAGCGCTTCCACCCATCGCAAAATGGCCGTACCAGAATGGCTTTACGTTCCATACGTGGCTCCGCATGGACCCTCTCAACAATATTAATGTGGATACAGACAAACCTTACCTCTACTGGTCAGTCCTGGTTTCCTGTATGGGACGGCATCCTCCCTCGGACTCTTACTCACTATCTTCTCTGTTTTCATTCAGTTTCCGCACCAGTAAAGGCCTTGGCTACTCGGCACACTTTGTGGGCGGTTGTTTGATAGTGACTTCGTTGAAAACCAAGGGGAAAGGATTCCAGCACTGTGTGAAGTACGACTTCAAACCTCAGAAGGTAAGATGGGAATGAAAAAACAAACAACAACAATGTCAATCACCGCCATGTTTTTAGATAATAACTGTGGGTGGCTTTCTTTTTTTTTTTGGGGGGGATTGTGCCATTTGGCCGTTATTGTTTCCAAAATGTGGCATTTCTTTTTCATTGCAGTGGTACATGGTGACCCTGGTGCACGTCTACAACCGCTGGAAAAACAGCGAAATTAGCTGCTACGTCAACGGTGAGCTGGCGTCCTTTGGAGAGATCGCCTGGTTTGTCAACACCAGCGACGTAAGTAGAAAGCCTTTGCCATTGCGTGGCTAATTGGTCTTAAGGCAGGTGTTCTGAAAGTGTGGTGCACCCCTGGGGCTAATTATGAGGTTGGAGATAGGGGGTGAGTTACTGTGGCGGTGTGTCAGAGGCAGGTGTGTCGCTTTAAAAGACTAGGAAAGGCTTGAAATCGACTTGAAATCAGCCCCATGGATTTCATTTTATTTTCTTTGCCGGCGGTAAATGACTGGTTGTGGGAATGTGGGTAGGGGTTTTTGATGCAGCGGACCAATTCTTTCTGTGTACAGTACGCGTTGAAGTGCATGCCTGGCTTAAAAAAATGACAGAAAGGCTGTTTATCAATGTAGCTTATACATTAGGATTGTAGCTATCAGATATTTTTAAGTTTAACTCTTTGACTGCCAGACGTTTTCAGAAAAGGGATGCCGTGGGTGCCAGCCGATTTAAGCATTTTGACTGATCTTTCAAGGTCCACAGAAAATGTTGTGTTTGGACTATGGAAACACACATACTACCAAATGAAAGTTTGGACTCTCATCTTTCATCAGAAAAAAAAAGTTTGTTTCTACCTTATTCCGTTTTTCAGTAATCAACAATAGAAAATGGTTAGTTTCACCTCTGTTTTGAAACAAACGTCTTTTAACGTCTTTGGCACTCCTCCCTAGGATTGTACTAAACGTTATTTAACGTTTTTGGCAGTCAAAGAGTTAAGGAAAGTCTTTTTCAGCTCCTTCCTTCACTTAGATGCAGTGTTGTCCACTGCAAATGGACACATAATCTCTAGTCTTTGCTTGATCAGCTGGCCTTGCTGCGTAGCTTTCATTTCATTTTTTTGTGTGCGGATATAACTGGGCGAAATTGTGCGAAAGATGCACACGTGAATCTCCCTTCTGCCAATCACTCGCAAATCACTGCATGCACTGGTGGCACAGCGTGGAGGATTTCTTGAGTCTACAATCACGTTCTAAAAAGAACTGCAGACGATTGAGGATATTTATAGCACATTGTCCTTGCAACTTTGCTGCTATTTTTGCCTCTTTTCATCATCATAGACCTTAATACTTTTTTTTTTTTTTTTTTGGGTGAGCTAAAAAACTGAATGGTTTCATCCCATAGACGTTCGACAAGTGCTTCCTTGGCTCATCCGAAACGGCCGACGCCAACCGGGTCTTCTGTGGCCAGATGGGTGCCGTGTACTTATTCGGAGAAGCCCTCAATGCTGCGCAGATCCTGGCCATCTACCAGCTGGGGCCAGGGTACCAGGTACGAGGGTGCGACAAGTTACAACCAAAAACGTTTTATTTTAACTTAACTCCCTTTTTGTAGCATGTTTTTGATTACAAAAATAGCACTCTACAATGTAATACAGACGCTCCCCAACTTACGAACGAGTTACGTTCCGAGCCATCGTTCGTAAGGTGAATTTGTTCGTAAGTTGCTTCAGTGCTATATTTTGTATTATAATTTATGTTTAAAGAGAATACGTACAGTACTGTACTACGTATGTTAGAGAGAGAGAGCGAGAGACACACACAGTATGTACATGTACGTAATAAGATAAATAAAATGAAGTTTAACTTACTTTTGGAAGATGTACTCGATGCTTAAGGATTTGATGGAGGAGGAGGAAGAGGAGGATTTTATATCATGAGAGGTTCTTCGTCGTCGCTGGAATGGGCTTCAAAAGTTACTTCCTCCTCCGTAACTTCAATGTAGGAAGAAGTTGAGGGTCGAGGAGAAGAAGATGAGGGTTGATGAGTATCTTCCTTGGATTTACTAGAAACTGGCCGAAAGAAGCGATCTAACGACGATTGCACAGTTTTCTTCTTTTTTCATCATAAATGATGCGGTAGCACTGTATGGCATCATTCAATTGATTTGCAACCTTTGTGCAACGTTCAAATATTTGGGTCTTGCTGCTCGAAGAGTGCGATGGCTTTATCTATGAGCGACAGGCGTTTCTTCTTCTTCTTCCTCCTCCTCGACACGTTGCTGAGCCTCCAATGCTGGGTGAGCTCTCACAGCGCCAAGCGTCGGTATTAGCGGCGGAAAGAAGCACTACAGTACTCGGAAAAAGGTGCGCAATACAAAATCCAACTTACAGCATCTCTTTCCGAACATTTTTTGACATGCGCGCAGACATGTTTGTATGTACCGTTGTTCGTAACTCGAATGTTTGTAAGTAGGGGAGCGTCTGTAGTTTCTAAAAATATGAAATGACAATTAAATATGCTTACATGTACATCAATGCTTGAATGTATCTTGATTACATGCATTTCAATGGGCGTTTTCCACCACAGCACAGTAATACATACAGACAAACTACATAGCCAGTGCCCTGAAAAGGAAAAGGAAAAAAAAGGTGTTCTACATAGAGAAATGTGAGATCAGTGTTTCGTATACGCTCTAGGGCCTGGTTTAAAAAAAAATAATAATAATTTTTGGGGCTCCCAAAACACTAAAATGCTTTTTGTAGCTACACCGAAATTCATGGATGAGACCTGAGTCTATTAATGTGCTGCCTTGATGAGTTATCCACTAGATTTCTAAAGTGTGTGCTGAGCAGTTTGTTACCACAACTTGCTCATCTGGTCGGTATGTCACTTCAAACTGGAATATTTCCAAAAGCCTTTAAAACTGCCGTCATTTCGTCTTCTAAAAAAATATGACTAGTCTTGATGTTACAATACTGAAAAAACATCAGCCCATTCCAATCCTAGAAAAAGTGATATACCATCAGTTTACTGAAATTCTCCTTTCTGATAATGCTTTTTTTTTTTATCAGACTGTTTTTATGGAAGGATTTTGTTTATTGGAAATAAAATAAATAAATAAAATATGATTCAGTGCGACACACAAGAAAACACAAGAGGCAATAAAGACCACTACTGTCAATTTGGAGTGTTGCAGCTGCATGTTATTTATTCAGTAGTGTTATTTATTCAGGCACCTGAGGGCCGAAACGGAATGACAGCCGACACTTTGTCTGCGGCATCTTTTTTTTTTTTTTTTTTCCTTTTTACTTTTTATATCGCCTCCTCATCTTGTCACTCCTCAGGGCACGTTCAAGTACAAGGCCGAAAGCGACTTGCTGTTTGCCGAGCACCATAAGATGCTGCTGTACGATGGCAAGCTGTCCGCCGCCATCGCTTTTGCGTACAACCCCCGCGCCACCGATGCCCAGCTCTGCCTTGAGTCCTCCCCCAAGGACAACGCCTCTATTTTCGTGCATTCCCCGCATGCACTCATGCTCCAGGTAAACTGCTCAGAATTGCATTGGCTCGTATGGTTTTAATTTTTTTTTTTTGTGAACTACATATACTGTAAATAGTCCACCAGTAAGTAAAAATCCCTAATTCAGATGTGATAGGGATTTTTAGTAGACTTTGTAGTGAACTGCAGTATATAAGTCCACCATATAAAAATCTCTATATATTGATTAGGGAGTAGAAAATGGCTGAATGATTTTGAACACAGTCACTGTATCACGTATCCCCCTCAGCACTGGTGACAAGAGTTTTCTGTACAGCTGCCTCATTAGAGTAGAAGGTTCACCTGCTGGAAATATCTCCAGGTCTGCTTATTACGATGCTCACAAAACTGTACAAGCAGCAATCTTAATGACATGCACTCAACACACACATTGCACTTTTCTCACCTGCTTTTTTCACTCAAGTAGTTGTTGACTTTTCCCTCTCATCAAAGAAAACAAGCTGCCCCACCCCAGCACACTGTGAGAAATGTCAATAAAAAACGAAATGGATATAATAGCCTGTATCTAATTAATCATTATTGTCCATTTCCAATGTCAAAAAGTGGTTGTATGGCAGAGTAGCACAAATAAACATACAAAAAAATGCATAACAATATTCTTATTTATTATTGCCATTTATTTTATTATAATGACAATCTAAATGAATATGGTAATCTTCACATTTCACTTTGTAAATTTGGCCAGCACTGAGTGAGTGACATTAATAATAAATATTGCAACTAAAAAAATTAGGGAGCACTTCGTAACGATTAAAAATAAAATAAATAATTAAGTTCAATAAATGAATACATGTTTTTGTCATGTATAGTTAAATGTATGCAGCACTGAGTGGTTTTTAACAATAAAGAATAATAAAATAAATTGTAAAAAATAGAGAATATTCTTTATTCATTTATTTTATATGATTATAAAATAGAATTTATCTAAATAAATACACACTAAACCAGAAAAGTTAGGACTCCATGTTTTGTCCAAGATACAAACAAGTATCTTTGCTCTTATATATCAGAAATAAAAAAATCCAAATCCAACCAGATTGAACATGCGTGTATCCGCGTATTAGCATATAAATAATTTGACCCAGTTTGTAATATTTTGACAATGTACACAATCTGATCTGTACTGCATGCAGGTTGCAGAGTTAACTTTTGTTCCATTTCTAAGTACTATTAGGCATCACAGGAACACACCAATGATTAACACAGCAATGATTAATAAAGCGATGGCGAAAAGTAACTTGATTGTGGCTTGTTTTGACTGTGCAGGATGTGAAAGCGGTGGTGACTCACTCTGTTCAGAGTGGTATTCACTCCATCGGTGGTGTGCAGGTCCTCTTCCCCCTCTTTGCACAGCTGGACTTCTGCCAGCCCTCCAGCCACGAGCTGGACACCTCTGTCTGGTAACTATGGAAACGCACATACTGTTCACATGTATATAGCGAGATGAGTGCATCGGCACCGTGTATTATCAACTGTAACACGTGGAAATTGTGTGTCGTCGTCAAGTCTGGTACACAAAGCGATTAAAATAACATCTTAAAATAGTTTTACAGAGTGCACACACAAAACAAAATGGCCGACTTCCTGTTCATTCCCAGGCATGGGTCTTTGGGACTTCGGGATCATTTGCCCCCAAAATGGATGCTTAAAACCAAAATGGCCAACTTCCCGTTCTATTTCATGCATGGGACCCTGAGACTTTATTGTGCATTCTGTCATGATAGACATGTCCACACAATTTTGTGTCAATTTTTTCCCCAACTCTCCAGAAGGCACTACTGAGTTTCATTACTAATTCGTTCATTCAGTTTTTTTTTATGCCACTTTCACAATAATAACCTGCGTGTCATTATGGTCTTGTCTCCCTTTCGTCCTTCTCGAGGCGACACTGTGTGTTCCGTCAGCACGGGGGACACGACACCCTCATTCAATCACGTCACATGTCGTATGCGGCCCCCTTCACACTCCGGGCTTTGTCAGCAGCAGCTCACAAAGATTATTGTTCCTGTCTGTCACTGTTGTAACTGTTTTTGTCTTTGTGTGCGTTTGCCTCGTAGCTGCACGCTGCTGTCTTTTGTGATGGAGTTGCTGAAGAACTCTGTGGCCATGCAAGAGCAGGTCCTGGCCTGCAAAGGCTTTCTGGTCATTGGATACACTTTGGAGAAGGTTGGTCAAATTCACAGGATCTACTTGAGTCCTCGTTCTCCCTCCCAAAACATCTGACGAATAAACAAATTCTTAACTCTTTGACTGCCAGACGTTTTCAGAAAAGGGATGCCGTGGGTGCCAGCCGATTTTAAGCATTTTGACTGATTTTTCAAGGTCCATAGAAAATTATGTGTTTGGACTATGGAAACACACATACTGCCAAAACAAGATTGGACTCTCATCTTCCATCAGAAAAAAAAAAGTTTGTTTCTACCTTATTCCGTTTTTGAGTAATCAACAATAGAAAATGGTTAGTTTCACCTGTTTTGAAAAAAAAGAAACGTCTTTTAACGTCTTTGGCACTCCTCCATAGGATTTTACGAAACGTTATTTAACGTTTTTGGCAGTCAAAGAGTTAATAATGATGATGATTATGTTGATGATAATAGAATAAGGAATTAAAATTATATGGCGGATGAATAAATAATGCAAATTTAGAAAAAAGAAAATCACTATTTTCATAAATTTCTTAGTTATTTACACTACTTGCGTTCCTGATCAGAGAAAAAGATGTTTTAATTTTGACATTTATAACAAGTCCAAAAATAATGGATGTCCAGTTTTAGTCTCGTACCATAATGTATTTTCAAGTTTTGGTCATTTCACCACATTTATGAAGTGTGTGTATAAAGTGTTATAAAATGGCAAAACATCAAGAAGCTCATTGGAATTGAAGGATTACACATTAAAGCACTTCATAATAGTGTTTGGTCTCAACAATAGAATATTTTTTTGAAGTACTAGCACTTTATTCTATGTATACACAGAATTGAACTTAAGCGCTTGGTGTTAACTTTGCTTTGATTCCCAGTCAAACAGACTTCATATAATTCCGCATTTTCCACTATCTGAAGGTCACCGCTGTGTTTGTGTGCTTGGCGAAACGGCCTTTGCGATTCTTCACAGACACCATCACCTCCCTTTTGTGTCTCTTGTTTGTATCCCGCTGCAGTCGTCCAAGGTGCACGTGACGCGGTCCGTCCTCGACATCGTGCTGGCCTTCTCCAGGTACCTGAGCAACTTGCAGAACGGCATCCTGCTGCTCAAGCAGCTGTGTGACCACATTCTGTTCAATCCCGCCATTTGGATCCATGCCACCGCCAAGGTAACAACGCCATATGGCAGACATGCTTGGTTTATACTCTTAACAGGACCAGAGTTGGGTAGAGCAGTTAAAAATTGTATTCAAAAGTATGATTCAAGTATCAGTTAAGAAATAAAATTAGATTTGGCACAATCACAATGGCAGCATGATAATAACAATAACAATGCAATAATAGTTGCTGTAATTGTTTGACTAAAATTGATTTAAAAATAATTATGTAAGAAAAAAGAAGAAAAATACTACCAAAAGACTGGCAGTCCATACTGTACCAATGATGTGAAATATTAAAAAAAAAGTACACAGTATTTTATGACATATTTAGTGTAGAAAGTCAGGAAGAAATTAAGATATACAAATATGATGAATCAGACAAAAATCTTTTTGTGATGTGTAACATTGACTTCAATTTTGTTAATAAAAACAATTTACATAAAAAATACATGATTGTGACATTGTGTGGGGGGGGGTGGTACAACATAATATTTAAAATAAACACTTATTTACACACAGGTACATTTTATTATTAAAACATAGTTTGAAAATATTTTTGATGCTTTTCAATTTTAAATATTTTCTTAACTCTTTGACTGCCAAAAACGTTAAATAACGTTGAGTAAAATCCTATGGAGTCGTGCCAAAGACGTTAAAAGACGTTTTTTCAAAACAGAGGTGAAACTAACCATTTTCTATTGTTGATTACTGAAAAACGGAATAAGGTAGAAACAAACTTTTTTTTCTGATGAAAGATGAGAGTCCAATCTTTCATTTGGTAGTATGTGTGTTTCCATAGTCCAAACACATAATTTTCTGTGGACCTTGAAAGATCAGTCAAAAATGCTTAAATTGGCTGGCACCCACGGCATCCCTTTTCTGAAAACGTCTGGCAGTCAAAGAGTTAATGTTATTTCAATATTCTTGTAAATAATTATTACTCTATTAAAATACTTAACATTTATTTTCATGAATATTAGCAATTTTCAAATAATTTTTTTTCTATACATTTTAAATTCCGCCCATTGGGCTACATGGAAGCTGACAAGCTTCCTACTGCTTCAAATCCAAAGTGCAATAAAGTTGTCTCCTCTCCCTTTGATGTTCCCTCACAGGTGCAGCTGACTCTGTACACGTACCTGGCCACTGAGTTCATCAGCACCGTCAACATCTACAACGCCATCCGCCGGGTGGGCACCGTGCTGCAGGTCATGCACACGCTCAAGTACTACTACTGGGTGGTCAATCCGCAGGACCGCAGCGGCGTCGTGCCCAAAGGACTCGGTAAGAGAGCGCCCAGTGCACGATTCATCGTGTGGCGTTCACATCAAACAATCGACAAACTTTCTGCTTCCGATGTTTTCAAGATGGTCCGAGGCCAAAGGAAATGCCGGCTTTGCGAGCCTTTCTGCTTTTATTTGTCAAGCAGCTCATAATGAAGGTAAGCTAGCAGTAGTGTTAATTTTATCAGCCATATTTAAATTGAGTCTCAGTTTTAGTCCAAAATCACATAACAGATGCTCACTTTAATAGCATGTCGTGATAGCATAATGGTTAGTATAATAATTAGCCATTATGGTGTCATGGAAATGACCAATGAAGCTCTATGTAGCTGCTTGATACAATACTACACAGAAACACTATCATGTCAAAGCCAAAAGGTAAGCAGACGCTAGCTCCGCCCCCGGTCGTCACGGTAACAATAGCCGCACTCTCCATCATCATTTTCTTTTGAGTGTCGTGGTTGTCATGTGTACTGGCCCCCATATATTAATGTTGTAATATGATCAATTACAAGGTTTGCAGATATTTACACACAGATTCATTTATAAGTATAATCGTGCAAATCAACTTTTTGAAACGCCACCTCATTGACTAGTTTTGAGTGACAAAATATTGACAGCTTGTCTTTAATTTCAGTTTTTATCATTATTTTTTTTTATACAACGTGATGTTTTGGCACTGCTTCACTATTCTAATGTAGTACAATGTAGAGACAGTTTTCTTAACACAATTATACTTTTACCAGAATATCAGATTTAGCAATATATTAGGCAAGGTACTCGGGTAGATTTCTAAGTTAATGAAAACATGATGCTTTTATTAAATTGTAACCAGCTCGACGCTAGTAAAAAAATAAAAAATAAAAAATAAAAAGTAGGCTGCTGGCATCTCCACCAGCTCCATGTTCAGACTTGCTTGAAGACATTTTTAATCATGATGAAACCTGTCCAATGTTGTTTCAGGACAACGGTGTGAAGGAAGATGAACTCCAGAGCATCCTCAACTATCTCCTCACCATGCATGAGGTGAGCGTGCAAAATCGCCACTAGATGGCACCGTTGTTCAACACTTGCTGTCGCTATGAAAAACACAGGCACACAAATTCCCAACTGCATCTCTGTGAATATTTGGCTCTACATGGTACATAAATATAATAACATTTTAAAACATGAGACATAAAACTTGTCTTTGTCCTAATAGGATGACAACCTCATGGATGTGCTGCAGTTGCTGGTGGCACTGATGTCTGAACACCCCGGATCCATGGTGCAGGCCTTCGACCAGCGTAACGGCATTCGGTATAGCAGTCGTACACACGCAGATGTTTTCATATTGCCCGTCGATGGCTTCATGTGAAATGTTCTTTCATTCTTGGTCTTTGTTGCAGTGTGATTTACAAGCTTCTGGCATCCAAAAGTGAAGGGATCAGAGTGCAGACACTCAAAGTGTTGGGATACTTCCTCAAATATTTGTCACCCAAGTAAGCAAAACGTCTTTTATGAATATATTGAATGGACAGAAGACATTTAGTTTGTGAATACACAGCATTTGCGAATAAAACCACTCAGGGCCGCACTCATTTGAAGAGTACCAGAGGCCTTTATTGTAGAAATACAGTTTGGTAAAATATTATGATATATTTTTTTTCTCCTTCACAAATGACAAGAGTACAATATAGTTTTAGAATGTAAAACATTTGATATTTCTTTGCAAATAGGGATAAGGCCTTGAATTATAAAAAATATATATTCTTTGTCCAAACATTGGAGGAAGCGTTTCATTATGCGAAAACTGTTTTAGAATAATATGAAATTATAAATACGTAATATTGTCTATAAATCGAGGGGGGATGTAATTGCAGTTTTCTAATATAAAAATATTTTTTTATTTTTATTTTTATAGAGCTCAGTATTGTTCATTCGATTTGACATGTCATCATTGCTCTCCTTTTTTATTTTTTATTATTATATTTTTAATATATATATATATATTTTTATTTATTTATTTATTTATTTATTTATTTATTTTTTATTTTTTTTGTATGTGGGTGAGAATGTGTATGTGCGTGCGAGCGTGTGTGTATTCATCAGTTCACCTAAAACCTATTAAAAAAAAATCCCATACTAATAATATAATATGATAATAAATTGCCAAATGCAGAAACATCAATGTAAGTTATCACAATGTGGTGGCTCTCACTAACAGGCAGAATTAAGTAACCAGAATTAGGTTAAAAAATTCTATATACGTAGACCATGTTTCTATAAATTTTGATATATGGTTTTTATTTGAATTGAATATTTTTATAAAAATATTTTCTAATGAAAAGGAGAGGCCTAATTATCCCAATACAGAGAACTGTATATTGTATTTCACAAATCAGCTCAAAAACCTTTAATTGTACAATGCAGATTTATTAAAAATTGAAATTGTATATATTTTACATAAATGACAAAGGAGATATGTGTACAATTATCACACAGTCACACATAAAGGCATTTATTTATATATCAATAGTAGTTATATTTCTGTTATACATATTTTTCCCCAAATAGATCGAATGCTGCAATCAGTACAAATGCAGTTTTATTCTGATAATCACAATTTTTAACTCTCCCCAACCTATAAAATGTAGAATGCAACCGTATTTAATCCGATTTTGATGCTACATTTACTTTGAATACATAGCATCATAATATTTGTTTGCTGATACTTTAATTCCTGCACTTATTGATTCATCCGAAAATGTTAATGCTGCGGAATTTCTTCCTTGTTTTGAATCTGTTGTTGTTTTCATCAGGAGGAAGTCTGAGATCATGCTTAGTCACAGTCTCTTCTCCTTGCTCACGGAGCGCCTGATGCTCCACTCAGCCCAGTTTTCCATGACCACCTACAATGTGCTCTTTGAGGTCAGATTACCTTCAGTAAAGCAATATTATGATGCGTATAACAGGACAGTGCATAACAATGTGAATGTATTGTTTTGTGTGTGTTTTTTTTAATTTTTTTTTTTACCTCCATTCCGTCTTCAGATCCTCGCTGAGCAGATCTGCACACAAGTGATCCATAAACAGCATCCGGACCCCGACTCCACTGTGAAGATCATCAACCCACGTAAGTGGCTCTCCTTAAATCACCTCCTTGCCATATAGCACATCAACTGTATGGCTCCCTGCTGCACGGCAACCCCATGGAAGCAGTTGCCATGCACAGGTCCAACAAATGAAACGCATAAATTTTGCCACATCAGTGTGTAGTTTTTTTCCTGTTCATTTTTTTTTTTTTTTAAATCCTCCTGTGTAAATGAAAAAAAATGGACCACCACTGCCCTTCCTTCCTTTTTATAGTCCAGGACGTGTTGGATTTAATTCAAAGATAAGGAAAGTATTGAGAATAATGATCACAGTTGGGGGTTGTTAAATCCTCACTATTCCAAATAAGCCTTTCTGTAAAAAATGGTTGTATTGTATATAACAACAGTCTGTTAAATGCATGTAATGACAAATTTTGTTTATTATTTTTTTAATTGCTCTCCAACAATAAAAGAAGGACAATAATGCTCAGAAAGAAAATTGGAGATTCATAATTGGAGATAACAAAATCACAGTATGCACCTTGCTATAATCGGGGACACAAGTGCTCTTTTGTGTGAACAGGAACCGATTTAATGACATTTAAAATGAAACAATTACCTTGAGCTATAAATTCTCTACTAAGTAAAATGATCTCAAATAAACAGTCATTTACGGTATACTATTGGTATCAGCTAAAAAAAAAAAAAAAAAAAAGGCTTGGCACGCCAAGAGAGCTTTTACTACTAAATTATAAAATTATATTATAACTCATTCCCTCCCAGCCATTTTCACTAAAGCAATCCCCTTCACTCACGGTTGTTTTACTGGATATTGACAGATTTTGCACGGCCCACAGAATATTGTGTTCTATTGCTATAAAAACATGGAACCTACCAAAAGAAAGATTAGAGTCTCTTCTTTCATCAGGAAAAAAAGGTACATTTTTATCTGTTAACGTTTTGCAGCAATTAGCATTAGAATAGCTAAGAGTCATCATTATTCACAAATCTATTTAAAAAGTAAGAGAGTAAAAGAGCTCTTTTTCAAACATGGTCCTGGTTCATCTCTTTTGCTCTTCAGCCACCTGCTGGCCATTTGTTTATATAACTACCGTTGCTTTAACCGTTTTTTTTTTTTTTTTACAGTTGAGAGGCTGCATCAAAGCCTTCTGTATGCTCCGGCATAAAAACAAACAGAAAAAAACGTATAAATACGTCTTTGGGGCATTTAAAATAGAAAATATTTATACGTTTTTGGGAGTAAATGAGTTAATAACATAGTAAACCACTGTTACATTACAGACTGTTTCAAAATTAATGCTGCAGTTAAAACGGCTTAATGATTTAATTAAGGAATCACACACAGAAAAAACCAACTAAATTTGAGTTAACAAAAAAAATACTACAATTTAATGCAGTGTAATGTTCTAATAAGGTTAATGCCCGAACACTACTATGTAACTGTATTTAGGCAGCTGTTCTTTTACATACCACTAAAGGGCGCCTACGAATAACTAGCACTACCTCACAAGTCAAAAATTTGCGAATTGCATCGTATTTCACAAATGTGGACTATTGATCTCAGTCCACATGTGTATGTGTGTGTTATTTATAATCTAGAGTCTTGAAAATGGCTTGCTCTCTTTGACGATGCAATGCTAATGGTTGAACAAACCTGCCGTTTTTGGGGTCCCCTGAAAAGTGTGACGGTTTTGGAGATACAATGAATCGGCCCGACATCAGTAACGTCTAGAATAAAGGATCCTCTGTATTCTGTTATGGTTTTACTGGATCCCTTGTCCTCGTTTCTATTTCTACACATGAACACATGTAGTCAGTCAGTACATTTTTTTCGAATGAGCTCAAGCAAGCTTCTTTAATGTGACAAGGTCCGGCTGCAGTCCCACGCTGATTATGTGCAGCCACGGCTGTGTCAAAAAAGCGTCCCAGCCGGGCCAGATCACTTTGTACGAGTGGCGGTCTGCTCCCCCCCCCCCCCCGCACCTTTTCTTGATTTTAATCTGTGACAAAGTCTCAAAACGGCCCTCTGATTGCAGTCTTTAGGAACGTCAGAGCCAATCAAACCGCACCGAGGAAGTGCCGTTTCCCTCAAATTAACTTGGAAAAACAAGACGGGAGGTTTTTACGCCATGCCGCCGCCGCCGTCCTCTTGCTGGGGTAATTTTCTGGCGGTGAAGGTTCAGCGACTCGTAATTTGCACGACTTTAGGCGTAGAAATGACGACGGAGCTAAGAGGCGACGGTTAGCACTGAGGTCTGAAGAGGCGAATGTAACCTAAACCCCAACAACAGTTGACATTGTCTTGGTAATTCATCTGCACTGGAGCCAAAGCTCCTACGGGGGCCCAAGCAATACCTAAAGCATTACTGTAAGATAGCCATCTATACGCTAAATGCTCTCTTCTGTGCGCCCATGTTTCGGAGTTTGGATTGTTTGTGACAGAATGATTTGCACGTTGTGTTCAATCTTGTACGGACAGTTGATGTAAAAAGTCTACACACCCTTGTTCAAATGCCAGCTTTTTGCAATATAAAAAAATTACACCAGGATAAATAAATCAAATACTTATTAATTGACCTATAGGAATAACTCAAGTGAAAAGTATTTTTTTTAAGTAAAAAAATAGATAATAAATAAAAAAGGAAATTTAAAGCATATACTGTATAAAAAATAAAAAAATTGGTTGCACAAGTGGGCACACCCTCTTATAACTTGGGATGTGACTGTGCTCAGATTTATCCAGTCACATTCAAACATTGGAGTAAGCAACAACCGCCACCATTTAAAGTTCAGATGTTCTAAGTGGCTTTGCCTGACATTTTTGACAAGTCATGCTTCGCAGAAAGCTTCCACATCTTCAGAGTTGTGGAAAAAGTCTTGAAATGATTTAGCTTGGTTCCCTGTTTTTATATCACAAAAACCTGGCATTTGAAAAAAAGTGTAGATTTGTTATATTCACTTGATGTGTTGAATGATAGACAATACCATATTTATAGTAGAGCGTTAGAACAAAAATATTACAGTTTGGTACCTAGCTTGGTCCTATGGTTGATGGTTTTCTTCACATTGGGTACAGTAAGAGTAAATGGAACCAAAATAGCTACATCTAAATCGAAACAGAAATGAAGAGCTGTAAATTCTCCAATAAATTCGATTTTCACTTTTTCTTTCTTCTTCTAAATATCTGACAGAATTCCTACCTTTTTTTTTAAACTTTTTTTTTCCCCACATAGAATGAAAACCCACATCAAAAATGTCATTTTTCTCCCAAAAAGTAATCTAATAGTATTATGACTTGGTTGTTGTAATATTGTCCACAGAAATGACAAAAAATTACAACTTTGTCACAAGACATACAAACATTTGATTCTATTGTGTTCACGTTAATGCTGTCATGCTCAACTTTGTCTCCTTGAATCCTGACTCCTTGAAAAGACATTGATCTCGTTTTAGACTATTCTCAAAATATACTGACTGAAAAATAAAATTTTATTCTGAATCTTATATATATAAAATATATAAAAGGATGTGCAAAGTTATGACTTTTTCATTGCAAAATTAAAATTATTATTTTTTGTTTAACAACAAAAATTCAACAATAAATTAATTTTTTTCTGAACTCCCCCCAAATTTAATGTTGTAATTGACTCTTTTCCATTCTCAAAAAATATAATTTTAATCCACTAATACTAAAAAAAAAAAAAAAAACCCCGCTTTTAGCAATATTTTAGAAACACTTTTATATCTATTTTTCAGAGATTCTGAAGGTCATAGCCGCCTTGCTGAAGAACACGCCGCTGTCGCCCGAGAGCATGGAGGTGCGCAAGGTGTTCTTGTCGGACATGATCAAGCTGTTTAACAACAGCCGAGACAACCGCAGGTAACACGCGTGTTCACACACATACACGGACACGGGCACACCCGCAGTATATGCGTGCGCTCCTAACGCGGCGTCTCCCCCCCCCCCCCCCCCCAAGGAGCCTCCTGCAGTGCTCCGTGTGGCAGGAGTGGATGCTGTCGCTCTGCTTCACCAGCCCGCGCAACAGCGAGGAGCAGAAAGTCACCGAGATGGTGTACGCCGTCTTCCGCATCCTGCTCTACCACGCCATCAAGTACGAATGGGGCGGCTGGCGCGTCTGGGTGGACACACTGTCCATCACCCACGCCAAGGTCAGAGAGCTCGTCATGGCCCACACACATTTGCCCAAGTTAGAGATTCCTTATTCATCAATCATGTCATATGTTTCATTCTTACTTACAAGGATTACATGTTAAGAGGCAACATTAGCATCACATGGAAATGGAAAAAAAATATGATTGGTCCCAAAATTATTTTCTTTTATTAATTTGAATGTGAATTAATTACACTATAGGGGACCACTTGTGCAGAAGGTGAGGGATAGCGACCCCAACTGGACAAAAAATATTACCTGCACCTCGAATGCCTATTTTGTATTAGCACTGCTCAAATTAAAATTTCACATTTAAATTTTGATGATTTGTACAAAAAAAAAAAAAAAAAAAATCAAAGTGTTTATAAGAGTATGGGAAAGACTATATAAGTCTTAACAACATAATAAGTCATGAAGCTTCAACATAAATATATTGTCCCTTTTTTTGTGGGACGTTGACAATGTAACCTTTGCGAATGTTAGAGGCCAAAGTAGCGGCGTGGGTGGGGGGTGGGTGGGGTGTTATATTTTAACTTTGTGTTCAGAACTTCAGATCAACTGTACAAAACATTAGCACACCTTTCATCCTAACTGAAGCTGTCCCATTAGAGTAACACCATAAGCAGTCAATCAGCTTCTCTCTGCTCTTTATTTACATATAGAATAGCTTTCATTCACAGATGGAAATCAACCGCTGGCACTTCTTATTTGCAAAAAAGCGTATTTCAGGCCTTGAAGAAAGTCATTGTGGCTATCGCGTTACGTTCATCTGTTCCAAAACGGCAAAGTAACCGTGGGACGGTGTGGGATTGTGGTCTGGGTGGGTGGGGAAGGGAGGGGGGGGGGTAGTTAAAAGCCCCGCCAGAGTGAAGGGTGAGTTAAAGATGTGCTTGTGATGTGAGGCACCCACTTGACACAGTGTGGGCGCAGGGAATGTTAGTAGCCTGTAGGGGGCGCAGGCAGACTGTGGGACTGTGAGTGTGTGTGTGCGTCCATGTGCATACTTTTGGACTAAAATAAAATGCGTATGAAGTGACTGCTGTCTTACAGTACACCACTATAACTGATTTATATTATTGATTGCAACAATAATAGGCAATTTTGTTTATTTGTAATTGTTTACATTTTCTTCAAATATTATAAAACATTGAGCTTTATCTCTTTTTGAAATGTATATTTATCCAAAGTATTTATTATTATTATTTTTTGTTTGTTTTTTTTCCTTGGAGCGCTCAGTATTGTTCATTCGGTAATTTTACCGATTTGACATGTTTTTTTTATTTTATAAATTTTTATTTTGTATGTAGGTGAGCATGTGCGTGTTTGTGTGCGTGCGTGTGTATTCATTAGTTCACCTAAAACCTATTAAAAATCCCATACCGTTCACCTAAACCGAATACTTCAGAATCCAGCTAGAGTCGTGAGGTTGTCAGGAGACCCGAGGAAGGATCAAAGAAAAGAAAGGAAAGTGAAATCCAGCACCGACCAGTTGTTCTGCTTTTTATCATTACTATTTTGTATATTTTATGTAATTGACAGCACGGTGTTGCCTGGTTAGCGCATCCGCCTCACAGTGCAGTGGTCATGGGTTCGAATCCGGGCTCCAGCCTTCCTTGTGTGGGGGTTTGCATGTTCTCCCAATACCGATGTGGGTTTTCTCTGGGTACTCTGTTTTCCTTCCATATTCCCAAAACATGCAGGCAGGGTTTAATGATCAATGAATACGCTCCATTGGTGTGATTGTGAGAATGAAAAGGTTGTTTGTCTATTTGTACCCTGCGATTGGCTGGCTGGCAACCAGTTCAGGGTTAACCCTGCCTCTCTCCCAAAGTGCGCCCACGGTCCAACTCGGGATAAGCGGTATGGAGAATGAATGTAATTGAATATGCAACCATGGCTACATTAAATTTAAGATATGATACTTTTTATATATAATTATATGTCATTTTATATTATATAATTCTTATTATTATAGCACAAACATGACTACATGATATTTTAACGTTATTATCCACTTTAAATTGTATTTTTGGGTTTTCTCAGTGAGCCATGTGGCGTCCATTTTGTCCAGAGTCCAAGTCGCCAAATGTCGTTCTTTGCTTCCCAAGAAGGCTACTAAGAGAGAGTGTGTAACTAAAGCGTGTCTCACGTTTTTACATGGCCATGAAGCAACAACATGCTTCATTCATTATCCCTAAGAAATTAATGATAACGTCTTATTCAGAATCTCACTTAAGTTTAAAGGTTTTTTTCTTTGCCCGTAATGCACTTCTTCTCAAAGCTTAATAGAATTGTTTTTTTTTTTTTTGTTTTTTTTTTGCGTAATCCTACTGACTGAAAGCAAAAAATATCGGCTATAAAAACATAAGCCCTGCGTGTACAGTAGCTCTTGTAAGATTCCAGCTCTATACACACACACACACACACACTTACGACTGCTCTGATTCGCCACAAAAGATACATGCATGCGCTATAAAAAAAGCTAAAGAAACTCAATTGCAATTTTATTGTCCCGTTTGATAGATTTCCTGCCACCTTTGTAGCGCGAGAGCTGTTTGTCACTGTTGTTCTCTCCTCCCACTGCTGCAGGGCTGTGTGTGTGTGTGTGTGTGTGCGCGCATGTGTGTGTGTCTTTGAAAACGAGTCGCGCACATTCTCGCCTTTTCCCTCTCGAGGAAGCCCTTCTTCTATCCGACGCCTCCATTGAATATTCATCGGAGTGGCGCGGGACTAGTCGGAGGAACGAGGCCTCATAAATACGAGCAATCCTCACGAGAGCGAACGCGCCTTGGCAAATATGTTCCCACTTCATGATTTAGTTTCTTTAGCATCAAAAAAAAAATGGCGACAACCCATCCCAAGGTGTGTTTACCACAATCCTCTTTTGTTCTGGCTCTGTAATCTGCTGCATGTTTGTCTTGAATTTGATGGAATACACACACAGGACAATGGAGCCAATTTTGAGTATTTTTCACTCCTTGTCGGCAAAGACATCATTATCAGTTGTCTGGAAACGATTAACCTGATTATCCTCTGCCGTTGGGTGTTTTTAGAGTGAATTCCCCCACACTCCCACCGATCAGTTTGGAAAACAGCCAGGGCTGGTAATCATGTATTTTGAAAGTGGTCAATATTTATGATCACAATTCTTGTGTTACATGAAAAATACAAAAAAATAAAAATAAAATAAAAAAAAAACCCAGCACATTTAAAATAAAGAAAAACACTGGAAATGAGAAAATATTAGATTATAAACATTAGAAAGTACTTTACAAATGTTACATAAAAATACAAAATTATGAGAAAAAAAAAAGTAAAATATATTAGAAAATAATCCCAAAATATTAAAAAGATATTGAAAATCCTGTAAAATGAAGTCAGGTATTCATTTCTAAATCCATTTCACTCACAGGGGCGTGCATCTGTCCAGTAAAAGATGATTCGATATGTATATCAATACATGTGGTACGATTGGATTCAAGGACCAATATAAAATAGCTCAGTTTTATGATGCAACTTTTTTGTTGTTGTCATTTTACAATATGAACGAACATGTCAGTATTGTAAATGTGGCGTTTCCTTCAAAAATCCAAATAAATACTTTGCAGCACAAGTCACTACTGTCGCTGTGCTATATCGTTATCCCACCCCCTCAACAAAAGTTAGCGCAGGTGTGTGCATTGCCACAACAGCCCCCTCATTTGGTGGCCCCCTCGTCTGCCTCCCCTTGTACACAAATCACCCTGACAATCTCCCTTTGTCCTTCACACTTACACTGTGGAAGATGTATTTTTTTTTCCAGGAGTTTGCTATTTGTTTTTTGTGTTACTTACAAACCCACCTGGCATCTGTCAAACTACCACTGCAGTACTTGGAGACATTGATTTTGGTGGAGGAGTTGCATCTGGTTAATTGGATTAGAGCCACGCTGGAAGAAAACTGCTTTGCGCTTTAGTTTTGTTTATTGACCTAAACAGGCAAGCAGACCCAGTCTTCACTACCTGGTTAGCTTGTGAACCTTTTCATTTTTGGATTTCACTGAAGCAACCCCCTTCGCTCCCGGCTGGATTTTGACTGATTTTGCAAGGCCCACAGAATATTGTGTTCTATTGCTAAAAAGACATGGAACCTACCAAGAGAAAGATTAGAGTCACTTCTTTCATCACGAAAAAAAAGTTTTGTTTCGGTGTCCGTTTTGCAGCAATTAGCGTTAGAATTTAAGTTAAGTTATAAGTTTCATCAATATTCACAGTCCTGGTGAAAAAAAAAAGGTTTTTGCAACATGGCCAGAACTGATCTCTTATACTCTGCTGCCACCTGCTGGCTGTTTTTTGAATAACTACCATTGCTTTAAGCCACCTCTTCATGTCAGAAGTTGCATCAGAGCCTTCTGTCTACTCTTGCTTAAAAACAACACACCAAAAACGTGTAAATACGTTTTTGGGAATAAAGGACAAAGTATTAAAAACGTGTTTCCACATTTTTGGATTTGAATGAGTTAATGGCTAGCAGTCATGCAAGAAGTGGGACAACTGAGTCATCGTTTCAGGAAAGATGGAAATGGTAAGCGTTTTGAGGCTTCCGAAGCACTGCGTGGCTCCGTGTGGACGTAACGCAGAAAGGATTAAAAACAAACATTGGGCTTCACTGAAACTCATTTCCGTGTGGACGTGGTCTAAGTTCCGGATTGTCTGTGAGGCAGTGAAATTGTCTAAGTGTGATTTGCGATTGAATGGGTGGGGCATACGGTTTGTCTGTGGGTGCGGGACGATTGTTGAGCAAAACACCAATTGGATACATATTTGGTCTCTTGTTACATCGGGCCGACGGTTACCGTGGCAATAGCGATTCGAAATTGAATTTGCTGCATTCAGTAGCTTTAATTTCCTTCATGGTATAAAGTACAGTATATCTTCCTATCTTGGCATATCTTATCACATTGTACCATTACTTGTTGTATCATACATTTAAATTAATTGTATCGTATCATACTGTATTCCATACTTAATTTCCTTCATGACATTAACTATAGCTAGCTATGTTATAATGTATCTTATTATCATCATACCCTCATCTCCTTTTTGTCTTGTAACGTTTTTGAAGCGTGACAACCAACACCGTTTGAGTCCAGCATGTTCGTACCCACTCCGCCCTACCACATCATTTCCACAGCAACTGGAATGCAGCCTTTTAATTGTGAGAACTAGCCTAAAGTCCAATTAAGGCCAAACTAATGGCGTGGCAGCTCTGAGGTCCGGGAGAGAACGGCGTCGACGAGGGAGGTGGGTAGGGGGGCTGGAACAACAACAACTGCTGCTGCACTCGGGAGGCAGCTATGGATTAGCAGTCACTGTTTCCCACTACAGAAGATTAATGAGCAACCTTGTAGCGGGCTAATTTAGAACAATAACGCCTAATTAATTACAAACAATCAGCCTGCTTTCTTCCCAGCTTTACTTTCTTCTCATTCCAATTACTCACCTTCTTTCTACTTCTCTGGTTCCGGTTTTAGTCATTTTTTTGTTTTTTAGCCCTCAAAGCCTCTCTCATTCCCTGCTGTCCAAATAGCCCCAGGTAAAAAAAAAAAAAAAAAAACCCTGCAAAGTGGGTCTAGTTTCACTCAAGACCCCCCCCCCCCCCCCCCCCACCATTTCCACCACCATCTTTGACTTTCTGTCCTGCAGCCCCAGTGATTAATGCGAGGTCTTGTATTAGGCGTGGGAGGATTTGCCAATGCCGGACACGCACGCCACACTGCTGGCAGACGTGCGCTAATAGCATCTGCCGCTAATCTATGACCGCTTACAAGTGCGGCTTCTTCCTCAAATGCCACCGCCAACCATTGTGGTTATGGACGAGCAGTCTGATCCATCCAGCGCTATCTGATGCTAGGCAGACTGATGGGGGTTAATAGGTCTTAAGTAGCGGCACGTACAAGAGAGAGGGAGGATTTTTAACATGGCACGGTTAGCCTCAAATGCTATCTGATTAATGCTATTCTATTCAGTAGAGGGTGAAGCTTAATAAAATACATTTTGTGAAGATTATTGGCTAAGAAATGAACAAAAAAAGAATAATTTTAAATAATTTAAGGTAAGGTATTTGTGAGTTCACATACTCCGGAGAATACATCTTAATGCCGCTCCCACTGATACGTTTGCAACCGACCTTTTTTTTTAGGTCGGACCAATCAGGCGTTGTTTAGAGCAGGACGAAACCATGAAGCGGCGGTGGCAGGGGGTGAAACAAACCGATGAATAGTAACAGACGAATGGACGCTGCAGTTCTGTTCTCACAGGATTAAGTACTCACTGTTTCCTTGTTGAACAGCGTGCGGCGCTTCGTCCATTTTTATCTAGTAAAAGATAACACCCCTTGATTGGTCTAACAAACGTGCAAAGATGCCGCATCGTCCAATCAGCTCGAAGCATTGTACAGCAAGTCCCTCCTTTCCCGAACGGATCTGCCGAGTGAAGTTCCAGATTGATAATGTGAAGGAACTCCCTTGAGTGAATTACAATGATCAATCTGGCTTTGTGAGGTTGGCAGCAGCGATTTGAAAATGAAAACTACAGACGCTCCCCAACTTACGAACGAGTTACGTTCCGAGCGATCGTTCGTAAGGTGAATTTGTTCGTAAGTTGCTTCAGTGCTATGTTTTGTATTATAATTTATGTTTAAAGGGAATACGTACAGTACTGTACTACGTATGTTAGAGAGAGAGAGCGAGAGACACACACAGTATGTACATGTACGTAATAAGATAAATAAAATGAAGTTTAACTTACTTTTGGAAGATGTACTCGATGCTTAACTCTTTGACTGCCAGACGTTTTCAGAAACGGGATGTCGCCAGCGCCAGCCGATTTAAGCATTTTGACTGATCTTTCAAGGTCCACAGAAAATTATGTGTTTGGACTATGGAAACACACATACTACCAAATGAAAGATTGGACTCTCATCTTTCATCAGAAAAAAAAAGTTTGTTTCTACCTTATTCCGTTTTTCAGTAATCAACAATAGAAAATGGTTAGTTTCACCTCTGTTTTGAAACAAACGTCTTTTAACGTCTTTGGCACTCCATAGGATTTTACTAAACGTTATTTAACGTTTTTGGCAGTCAAAGAGTTAAGGAGAGGAGGAGGAGGAAGAGGAGGATTTTATATCATGAGAGGTTCTTCGTCGTCGCTGGAATGGAGTTCAAAAGTTACTTCCTCCTCCGTAACTTCAATGTAGGAAGAAGTTGAGGGTCGCGGAGAAGAAGATGAGGGTTGATGAGTATCTTCCTTGGAGGATTTACTAGAAACTGGCCGAAAGAAGCGATCTAACTACGATTGCACAGTTTTCTTCTTTTTTTCATCATAAATGATGCGCTAGCACTGTATGGCATCATTCAATTGATTTGCAACCTTTGCGCAACGTTCAATATTTGGGTCTTGCTGCTCGAAGAGTGCGATGGCTTTATCTATGAGCGACAGGCGTTTCTTCTTCTTCCTCCTCCTCCTCGACACATTGCTGAGCCTCCAATGCTGGGTGAGCTCTCACAGCGCCAAGCGTCGGTATTAGCGGCGGAAAGAAGCACTACAGTACTCGGAAAAAGGTGCGCAATACAAAATCTAACTTACAGCATCTCTTTCCGAACATTTTTTGACATGCGCGCATGCGCACAGACATGTTCGTAACTCGAATGTTCGTAAGTAGGGGAGCGTCTGTACACATGAATGAAATGAAACTACACACTCCCTTCTTCATGTACACAATGCACACATGACGTCACAGCCGCGGGCGGGAAATTCAAACCCGAATCCAGTCCACATTACGTTAATATAAAACGTTACTATATCATATCCTTAATTGCCACCAAATCTTGACATATTGTTTCGTACCATGGCGTTGTTCTGCATCACGGGGTTTTATTCTCTTTTTATGCCAATAAATGTTCGGTTTGCGTCTTTCCAGGTCACCTTCGAGCAGCACAAGGAGCACCTGTCCCGCATGTTCCGCCAGTACCAGCGCGAGGAATCCGCCGGGTCTGTCGGCACAATCCGAACCGTTTCCGGAGTCAGCCAGAGCTCCGAGGCCGGCGACTGCACCAATGGGCCCCCCTCTACCGTCATCGAGCTCACAGTGGATGAACCGTCTTCTGCTGAGCCGCTGGAGGCGTCAGTTACCGTTTCCAAAGTGGTGGAGGATGAACAGAGACTGTCTGAAGAGGCTTCCAAAGAAGATGCTGGGATTCCAACCAACAACTTAGAAGAGCAGGGTGGAAAAACAGACCAGCAGGAACCAGCAATTGATAATGAGAAGGCAGATCATCTACAAGAACCTCAGAGTGAAGATCCTGTACCAGTTGAGGGAGAAGTCGGTAACAATGAAGACTCTACGAATGAAGGAGCTGCCGAAGGTGAGCCCAAGAACCACCAAGCGTCCCCCGAGTCTGCGGCCCATTTGGACAACAGCTTGCTGGGTGGTGCCTCAGTCTTCAATGAGGACTTGGTGGACGTGTCCTCCGTCAGCGACCCCATTGATGACAGCCAGGAGTCGCCGTCGTACGCCTCTGCTGCAACTGAGGACGACGCGGTTGGAAAAAACGAAGGTCATGACGTGAAGCAGGAAGTTGCTTTAGAAGAAAACAATGAAGAACCTGGAGATAAAGAGGTCCCCGAGAGTGAGGAGGCCCTCCAAACACCAAAGACCCTTGAAGCAGATGATAAAGAAGATGTGACACCACCAGAAGAGGAACCCGCTTCTACCGACCAGCAGCCCACAGCACCCTCTACTGGACAGGAGACTCCGAAAGAGTCGGACTCCATCTCACCGAGTCAAGACACTACCGCCTCCGGAGAGGAATCGCCTTCTAGTGGCACCGTCAGAAGCACTGCTGGCCAGAAGACCAAAGAAATCAAAATAGCTCGTCTAGATGTGGCCAACGTAGCATTAGACACGGAGAGGTTGGAACTGAAGGAGGCACACTCAACAGTATGTATCTTTTTCATAACAGATCTGATGTTAATTTGTGAGGTCTACCACTTATAGGCGCATTATGGGAACGACGCAGCTCAAAAGATTTACCCGATCGTTTAATTTCACACTTGATGGGTAGGCAGGAACTTTAGATACTCAGCTATTTTTGTACACAAGGAATTTCAAACTCAACTTTTACCGTAGTGTGTCCTCCATAATGTCAGCATTGTGGTGTTTACAGGAAACGAGCCAGACGGCGACAACAGCAGCTGGTGGAGCCTCCTCGGCCCAGTCGAGAGAAAGCGGGACCTCGGTGCCGCGTTCAACCATGTTCCGCATCCCAGAGTTTCGCTGGTCCTACATGCACCAGCGCCTCCTTACAGATCTGCTCTTTGCTATTGAGACAGAGGTGCAAACGTGGAGGAGGTAGGCCAGGATTCTGTTGATTGGAACTTTACTGGACTAAAAACAATAGGACTGAGTTTAAAAAAATTGAATAATCAACATCAAATCAATTTTCCTTTTGAGCCTGTTATCGAAACATAAAACCAATAATCGATTATTTTAATAACTCTTTTTTTCCATAAATTCATTAGAAAATAGAATTTTAAAAGCCAATTTTTTTCTTATGTCTTACCGTTTTCTTGAAATTTACTGTTCACATGAATTCAAATGTATTTTCTTACACTTATGAAAGACCTGACTTTAAAACAATTCAGAATCTTTTAAATTTATTTTTACAATTATTGAATTGCTTGAACTGAAGTGATTTTTAACGTGTTACTTTTATTAATAAACTAAATCATTTAATCAGTTACTGCTTCCGCAAAATGTTATTTGGAATTTAATGTTTGTGGACTTTTTATATTTAAGAAGAATTGATGTTAAAAAATTAATCAATATCGGATTGAAGTGAATCAAATTGAATCGGTAAAAAAAAAAAAAAATCTAAATCGAATCAAACTTCAACTCTTGTGAATCGAAATTGAATCAATTGATTAAATTAGAATCGATTCCCAGCCCTAAAGAACAAACAAAACAAACAAACACTTAAAAAATGCACAAGCTTTGTGTTTTTTTGTGAAAGTAAATGAATTTGACGGTATGCAAAGATGACCACTTTTAACTCTTTGACTGCCAAAAACGTTAAATAACGTTTAGTAAAATCCTATGGAGGAGTGCCAAAGACGTTAAAAAACGTTTGTTTCAAAACAGAGGTGAAACTAACCATTTTCTATTGTTGATTACTGAAAAACGGAATAAGGTAGAAACAAACTTTTTTTTTCTGATGAAAGATGAGAGTCCAATCTTTCATTTGGTAGTATGTGTTTCCATAGTCCAAACACATAATTTTCTGTGGACCTTGAAAGATCAGTCAAAATGCTTAAATCGACTGGCACCCACGGCATCCCCTTTATGAAAACGTCTGGCAGTCAAAGAGTTAAGCACCATCTCTGGCGGTCAGCAGGGATGAAATTGAATTGCAATTCTTGTCTGAAACAGAAACTGAGGCTTGGAGCCCCAACTTGAAACCTGAACCCAGGCTTGAAACCTTGTTTAAAATCTTAACCTTTACTTGAAACTCTACTTCGAAACCCTAAAACCTGACTTGAAATTGTAATTGGGATTCTTGAACTTTTTGAAACCCTAATTTGAAAAGGTAACACTTGTCTGAAACAGGAATTTGGTCTATTTTTCTCTCTGTTTAGCCACTCCACCAAGACGGTCCTGGACTTCGTGAACAGCAGTGACAATGTGGTGTTTGTGCACAACAGCGTTCACCTCATCTCGCAGGTGGTGGACAACCTGGTCATGGCGTGCGGTGGCATCCTGCCGCTGCTGTCCGCCGCCACCTCCTCCTCGGTAAGTCTCCGTCCAATGAAGACACACAAACACACACAAGAGGAAGTACACGTTGACCTTTTGCTGCCGTTAGCCGCTGCCTTAACATCGTTAGCTTGTTTTGTCGTCTGACCTCTCTTTTATGGGATGCTGACCCGGCCGGGAATGCAGATTTATTGTTGTTTCTAACTTCATTTACTGCAATGTCCATATAAGAATACAGACAAGTGTGTTTCTCCGATTGCAAGATTAAGCACCTCCCCTCAAATAGACGCCGACGGGAAGTAGGGCCATTGATTGGATTTTACTCATGCCTGCCTGGAACTAAACATACTTGTAGCTGCAAAAATATGTTCATCTACTGTAAATTTGAATGAATTTATGAAAAATGAATTGTATTACTAGATTTTGATTCATGTAGAAAATATTTGTTGATTTAAATACAAGAAAATTACATTTAATTAGTTTACCAATGTATACAATTTAACTCTTTGACTGCCAAAAACGTTAAATAACGTTTAGTAAAATCCTATGGAGGAGTGCCAAAGACGTTAAAAGACGTTTGTTTCAAAACATCGGTGAAACTAACCATTTTCTATTGTTGATTACTGAAAAACGGAATAAGGTAGAAACAAACCTTTTTTTTCTGATGAAAGATGAGAGTCCAATCTTTCATTTGGTATTATGTGTGTTTCCATAGTCCAAACACATAATTTTCTGTGGACCTTGAAAGATCAGTCAAAATGCTTAAATCGGCTGGCACCCACGGCATTCCTTTTCTGAAAACGTCTGGCAGTCAAAGAGTTAATAACAATTTTTTTTATTAGTGTAGAAAACAACTGTACTTTTTTGTTTTGTTAAATTTTTATACTGGGCATATGATCTCAACAATCTAATTCATTTTTTAATTTTATTAATTATGGTAGAATATATATATTTTTATTTAAAAACATATTTTTAAAATTGAATTTAAATGTTCACATATTAATTTATTCATTAGTATTTGAACAATGTAAAGTCCATTTGTTCACTAAAAACAATTTAGTTGATTTCAATTGATTTCCCCCCCATAAATGTAGTGAAGAATCATTGTCTTGTTTCTGTTTACAATGAAAATAATTCCGTTTGAATTGCTATTTTTTTTCCTTTTTGTCCACTTTATTAAAACCAATTATTTACCGACTCACCTGCTATTGAACACAACCACTATTTCCGATTTTAGTTTGTAAACACACCGGTGTCTGCATATGCTCCATTTCCCTGCCGCTTTCATATCCGTGCTGTCTGCTGTGGCTCCAGCACGAGCTGGAGAACATCGAGCCTTCTCAAGGCCTGACGCTGGACTCCTCCGTGGCCTTCCTGCAGCGCCTCGTAAGCCTCATGGACATTCTGGTCTTCGCCAGCTCGCTCAACTTTGCCGAGATCGAGGCCGAGAAGAACATGTCGTCGGGCGGCATCCTGCGACAGTGCCTTCGCCTTGGTAGTGTCACTTCCTGACTTTCTATTTTTTATTTTCTCCCTTTTTGAAAAATTGCCTTTGTGTGCATTCCCCTCTATGCTCTCCTTCCCTTATCCTGTTATTATAAACCCCCCCCCCCCCCCCCACCGCATGGCGAAAGTCGTAAAATGGTCGCTATCGTGATGTAGTGATTTAGCCATAATAGCCTCGGCTGTGCTAACTGCACTATATATAGTGAAACCCTAACCCTGACTTGAAATCCTAACTCTATTTTAAAACGCTTTTTCTAGCAACCCTAAGTGCAGCGTACAGTAATAAAAGCTTCTCACGTGCAAAATTCTCCATTAGAAAGCAACAAGCCACACCCACCGCACTCCTGCAGGTCCAGTGTTGGAAAATCAGCAGCCGCATTTGTTATGAAATGAATATTTGATGAGGTATGTGCTTCCCATTGAAGGCGCCTAATCTGATTTGGTCCGAGTGTAACAAGGTTTTAGCGTCTACCAGGCCTGCTCCTCTCCCCCCCTCCCCGTCTCCTTTTTTACAAATGGCCGTATGAGAGAGTGGTCCTAATGGAAAAAGCCAGGCCATTTCCAGACGGAATAATTCCCTCCTTGGCTTTCCAAATGGCTGAGATTTGTCAGTTGTCAAGCAGCAGTAGCAGTGAGTTGGGGGGTTGCGGATTACAATAGATGACATTAGATGACATTAGATTACAAGTGTGCCACATGTGAAGTGAAGTTGCATCAGGGTAAGATGTTATTTGTTGCATAGGAGGGGAAAGTGTGTCTCACTGCCGAGTCAGCAGCCCGGCACACACACACACACACACTTCTGTTTGTGATTATTTGTGTGATTCAAGAGCACACCTTGCACTGTACGACCTTGGAGCAGACACAGTGAACCGGGCTGACACTGTTGGCACCACTTTGTCACACACAATACGCATGTTTTTTCCCCCCCCTCTCATTTCTGATACTACTGATTCTTCTACTATTGGTTCGTTTGCTTCTTCAACTTGCCTGACTTGTGGTTTCATTTTAAAATCTCATTGTATTAGTATTTTTGCTATTTGCACGACATACCGCAGTACAAGAAAAGTGATATAAAAACAGAGCATTTATCATAGGACGAGATTGTGCCGTGAGATTAGAAAACCCAGGTAGGGTTTTAAAATGATTCCCACCTCATTACACGTTTGATGATAAATGCATCGACAAAAACTGCATTGAGGGTAAACAATGAAAATAAAACATTAAAAAAAAAAAAAGAAATACAAATGAAAAATAATACAAATAAAATAATAATCCTGCACTGTAACCCTCATTCTTCTTTTATTTATTCAGTTATGCAGACAGCATAAACCAAGCATAATAAAAGCTAAATTCTTGCATTCTCAAGTTTAGTACATCCTGTGCACAACAAACTGTACAATTTGATATAGTTTCATATTTACTAGAGCTGTCAAACGATTACATTTTTAAATCAGATTAATCACGTTTTTGAATTTTGATTAATCATGATTAATCACTATGCTTTTTATCAACATTTTTTGCCCGCCAAATTTGAAGAGCGCTTGTTATGTGTTAATTCTTTCTACATTTAATGCTATGAGGATATCTTCCTCTGCACGCGCTCATCCTCCTCTTTTTCTAATCAGTTAATCACTTGCATACAGTCATTTTGGGACTACAAGGCGCACCTGATTATAAGCCGCGCTAGCTAAATTTGGGGAATGCTCGAGTTTGTTGCACATAAAATGCACCCGACTGGAAGGCGCAGGTGTTTTAATCTTACCGCACCGGGTTCCCGCTACTTTCTTTTCCATAAAGAGGGGGCAAATTGTCTATATGGGCTCTTTGCACAAATCCACTACTTCCTGAACTCTATACCACTCCTTCATTTCCTGTCTTTCATGATTGGACAAACTGGTTAATCCAGGTGTGTCTGGCCATTGTCGTTGTGGTTACTGAGTTCAGGAAGTAGTGGATTTGTGCAAAGAGCCCATTTGGGCTCTCTTGGTTTGTTTTGCTCTGCCTGACGCTCTTGCGCGTACTTTATAGTGCGCCCCCTTGTGATCTAATGGATAAGCCGCACCTTTGTATTAGCCGCAGGGTCGAATGCAAGTGAAAAGAGTAGCGGCTTGTAGTCCAGAATTTACTGTAATTTAAAATGAAAATAAAAATGACCTCAATATTTTGACATGAACAAATATTCTGAATGTCATATGCAAACATTTATTAAATGCTTTACTTTAATGCACGCTCAAACACAACTTGTGCTATCTTTAACGTAACCATCCACTGTCAAGCTAAAGGATCATTTGCAGTCAAAATGAATAGTGTGATTAATCTGCATTAATACATGATTAATGTGACCATTTTTTTTGTGATTAATCAATGAGTTAACTTTGACAGCATTAATATTTACATTACACATTACACCACATCATAGGACATGGTGAATAAAAGGTTTGTGTGTTTTTTTTTTCTTTTACCCTGGAGAACCCTTTTCTTCTTATGAAATTATGAATTATACATTAAATGACTGCTATAAGTTCACTGAACACCAAAATACATGTTTTTTAAATTTTAACCCTTGTTTTTTGAACTAGCTCAGAGTTGCTAATTTATCAAAATATATATATAAAACATACTCCTAGGCATTCTGCAACATGATATGAAATAGATTAACAAAAAAAAACCACAATTTTACCATCTGATGGTTTGCTGAGAAGATGGTTTTGTTTGGATTGATTTCCAGCTCAACAAAACAGCATGTTGCCAGCCATCTTGTCACCAACACTCTGGCTTATGTAAGTGCAATATTCATCCACTAGATGGCCCCATGCAGGGGTCAGAAGTGGCACTCTGGACTTTTGAAGTAAAATTTGTAAAAAAAATAAAAAATAAAAAGGTCTTTGTTATTTGAGTAGCAGAATTTATAGGGGCCAAATTTGACCCCATGGGTTCTCCAGGGTTAATTAATGATATTCGAATGTTGCAAGCTGTTCCACTCGCTAAGGGCAGAACATTGAAAAGACGATCGACCAAAAATATTTTTGCGAATGAAGATAAAACTGCTGGAGCCCAACCCTTGTTTGATGCCATGCAGCCCTCTTAACTTGAAACCGTAACCCTCAGTTGGTTGTTAATTCCATCTTTAATCGCCTCCTTTCTCCTCATAGTGTGCGCGATGGCTGTGAGAAATTGCCTGGAGTGTCAGCAGGCTCACTTGAAGCTCAGCAACGAAGCAAACGCAGCCATTCCTGGCAAATCTGTGTCGGCACAGGCAAGTCATACCCAGGGTTTCGTCTTCTACTCCTTTTTTTTTTTTTTTTTTTAAACCCTTGTAGTCTCTTCCAGACCAGATTGAAGCTCTGCCCTTTCCTCCCCGTTGACCACCAGGCGTTATTGCATTAGCTCATAGCTGATTGTATTACTCCCCTACCTTTTGTCATTGTTGTTTTGTTGATCTGATCCAGCGACTTCCAGTAAAAGTCACGCCTTTCTTTCCCTGAACCGCCGCCGCGTCTGTGTGTTAACGCTCATTCATAATGCAGCCGCTCTATAGAAAAGCCATTACGTTAAGGACGCCGTCCTCCCACCGGAGGAAACCCAAGCCCGCTGCCCGTATATGCGTTTGTGTCTTGTAGCACCAATCAAATGTCTCTTTGATTGGCGCAGAGTCCTGTGGACGCGGTGACGGGCGGGATGTCTCCCGTGCGTGACTTTGAGCGGCTGCTGCAGGACATGGACATCAACCGCCTCAGGGCTGTCGTCTTCCGGGATATTGTGAGTTGTGGAAAGCACGCACACACATGCTTGACTCTGAAGATGGGGGGGTTGTGTTTCCAGCAACGAAAGAAGCACTGTTGCATTTACTATTACAGTCATTGAAATCAATAGGCCCATACAACTAGAAGTGCTAACTTGAAAAACCTTGCCCTTACTTTAAACCCTCATTTTGAAGCATAATTTTTCTTGAAACCCTAATTCAAAACTGCAACTTAAAACCTTATCTATGGTAGGGCTGAACAATTTGAAAAAAAAAATCTAGTATTAAAAAAATAAAATAAAATGTAAATTTTTGTCTTCTGGATTATTTTAAGATGTTGTTCTTAAGTTCTGTTACATCCAAACGTTTTTGTGAATTGTAAGTTTTGCACAAGTGGCAGAATGCTGGATGGGTGGTTTACAGGACATGTTTACAAAAGCTACCAACTACTTAATTGTGGCATTTAAGCACAAACTATGAATGTTAAGTTTAGAATAGAATCAGTATACATTATTGTTGTCTGAACATTTTGCATAGGAACATTTAAATAAATGTTTGTTGGGTTTATTAGATTAAAATCGTAATCGTCCTGAATGACTGAAAAAAGTCGAATTTTTAATTATAATTAATTACATTTTTTGGCCATATCGGAAACCGTAATTTCAAACACAAATCCACAGTGAAACTACAGTTTGAAAGCCTAAACCTTGTTTGAAACCGTAACCCGCTCTTAAAAAAGTTACTTGAAACTCTTAACTAATTTATACTATTCGTAAACAAAGCCTCTGTAGGAGTTGAAAGACAAAATATTTTTTTGTTGACTAAAATGTGATGAAAGTTATAATCTGCTGACGTCATAGTGTGTTGAAAGATTTTTAAAAAGTAGGCCTGTTTTCGAATATTAACAATTCCTCTGTTTCACTGTTTCAGTTTCACTTTATTTTGAGGATACACTTGCTACCGGTATCATTTTTGTCAAATATTTCTACTCACTACAGTCGTACACATTGGCTTTCGAAAAGCGTCACTTTCTGGAGAACGTACATGGATACGTATACACGCACAAGCAAATACAGATGTTGTTTAGTATGTTTGTTTTGTTCTAGGAGGACAGTAAGCAGGCTCAGTTCCTGGCGCTGGCCGTGGTCTACTTCATCTCCGTCCTCATGGTGTCCAAGTACCGAGACATCTTAGAGCCCCACAACGACAACAAGCATCCCCAACGATCGCAGTCGACACGGAGCACAGGTATAGAAGGTCCAATTGAAACCCAAACCGGATTTTTGGGGTTCATTCATCTTTAACAGTCAACTATTTTTTTTTTCTTTTTTTTTCTAGAGCTCAGTATTGTTCATTCGATTTGACATCATCATTGCTCTCCTTTTTTTTTTTTTTTTTTTTTTAAAAATCCAACAAATCAATTAAAAAAATTTAATATATTTTTTTTTAAATACATATACATATATATATACACATATATATATATATATATATATATATATACCCTTTTTTTGTATGTGGGTGAGTATGTGTATGTGCGTGTGTGTGTGTGTGTGTGTGTGTGCGTGCGTGCGAGCGTGTGTGTATTCATCAGTTCACCTAAAGCCCATTAAAAAAAATCCCATACTAATAATATAATATAATAATAAATTGCCAAATGCAGAAACATCAATGTAAGTTATCACGATGTAGTGGCTCTCGCTAACAGACAGAATTAAGTAACCAGAATTAGGTTAAAAAATTCTATATACGTAGACCATGTTTCTATAAATTTTGATATTTGGTTTTTATTTGAGGCAGATATTTTTTCCATTAAAATGTGATTTATGAGGAGGTTAGACCATTGGTCGATATTCAGAGTTTGTTTATTTTTCCAGTTAACAAGAATTGTTTTTTTAGCGATAGTAAGGGCTACAGTCAACTAATTGAATGATTATGTTCTGTACAGACAGCAGCGCTCCGTCTGCCGGTCAAGAGTCGGAGAACGGCGTCTCCCTTCGCCGCTACGACTCCGGCATCGGCGACGAGCACGCCGCCGTCACCACGGCCGGCGAAGCAGAGACGCCCTCCTCCGGCGGTCCGGCTCACGGCCCCGACGCAGTCTCGGAGGCCCTGTCCACGCTGTCCTCCGAGGTCCGACCCGCCGATGCCAAGGGCAAGAAGGTGAAGGACATCCTGCGCAGCCTGGTCAGCGCGCCGGCCGACGACATCATGGCGGACCCCGGCCTGCTGCCGCCCGCTTTTCTGGGAAGCACGATGGGCGTGGGCGACCTTCCCAGGGATTCCCTGCAGATCCGATCTTTTGACAGGTGAGCACATCTCTTCACACTAAAATGTTTAAATATAGAAATAGAGTAACACAAGCTGTTGTTATTATTAGAAAAGTGCACATTCTGACGGCCTCACGACTCGGGCTGGAAGTGTTCGGTTTAGGTGAACGGTATGGGATTTTTTAATAGGTTTTAGGTGAACTAATGAATACACACACACGCACATACTCACCCACATACAAAAAATCAAAAAAAATAAAGGAGAGCAATGATGATGACATGTCAAATCGGTAAAATTACCGAATGAACAATACTGAGCTCTCCAGCAAAGAAAAAAAAAAGTGCACATTTATACAAAATTGGGTCATGGAAAAGAACAAAAATCATGGAGTCAATGCTACTTGAGCCATATGTTTTTGACCTGCTGTTGGAAATGTTATCATTGTCAATCATCAGCTCAAAACAAGATGATAAAAAAAAAAAAACGTATATTATATTAAAATAAATCAACGGAGATCAGCTATTGTCTAGAGCGGTGTCATTTGATCATTTAGTCGACGGGGTTGTCGAGGGACTTGAATGTTAAAAGCGGACAATCCTATGCCAAGGGTTTTTCCTAGTGGACAGTGATGTATGTCAAATACAGGGATGTGATTTTTCCGCTAATTCGCGGAATTCCGCTTTTTTTATCTCCCCCCCCCCCAAAAAAAAAAAAAAATTATTATTATTTTTTTTTTTTGGTAGTTCATTGTGTATGCACATGACTCCGACAGATAACATCTTCTGCTATAACAAAGACATTTGTGGTATGCTCTAATATGAGTTACTTTTCATTTGGTCATGATACAATTATTTGTTCATGAAATTTGAACTCTTCAACATTATTTATGTGTTAACTTAGTAATCACATTAGTTAGATATGATGATATTCTCAGTGATAGTTTTTAAAAGCAAAGGCAGTCCAATGTTTTTGAATGTGACTGATTTTGAGTTGACTAAAACTGCCATTTTATATGGGATAGTTCAATATACATTGAAAATTTATGTTGTTGTTTTGTCTATTTCTTTGTCATGTGAGTGCATTGAAAGTACTTAAAAACACGGAAAACCCATGAGCTTCGGGGGGCTTTGCCCCCCGTGTCCCCCCACCAGGGCACTGCCCTGGACCTAGCTGGGTGCCAGCGGCCCCCAGACCCCCGGCTAAATTTTCAGATAATTTCACTTTGGTCAAATCACATCCCTGCAAATACTGTTTGTTTCGTGATAGACTGGTATGTTTTTTTCAAGGCCGATACAAATACCGATTATTAGTAGTCAAGGGGGCTGATAACCGATATTTCAAGCCGATCTTTGCCGATTCATTTGCAGTGAAAAGAGAAAAGATTAGCATAAACATTTTTAAACCACTACCTGTTCTCTTAATTTTAATGGCTACTGTTTTTCCACTTTGCTCCTGTGTGTTGGTGGACAAAAAAAAAAAATCACTAGTTTCCTCGCAGGACTCCATATGGCGATTCCTTTTCAAAGTTGACCGTTTCATACCCGACAAAAGCTGCTGACCTTGAAGACGTCTGTACGCGTTACCCCCGGAGGAACATTTTGTAACAGAAACCCCTTTGAACCGAGGGATCGTGACTCTGTCCCGCTATAAATGCTGGTAGCCCTGGAGTGGGCCGAGGAGGGGAAAATGTCATGCGGTGAATCCGCAGACAGGCCCAGGTGAGAACGATGGTCCTGACCTTGGGTCTGTTTTACATTTAGACTTTGAGGATGAGTAAGAGTTTCCTCCATGGGGGAGACCGGCAAAGTCGAGGTCCTCACATTTGGAAGAAAACACCTCGGTCAGCGAGTCTAGCCCCACCCCCCCCCCCCACTCCCGACTGTGGGAATTCCGCAGCATCTCGGTGATGATGCCGTGTCTTTATCTGAGGAATGCTTTGTCAGGTCTGCGGGTGCTCCTCATATCAGGGGGATTAGACTGGCTCCTGCCCGCTGAGCACGCCGGCCGCTTTACAGGGAAGGACGTCAGCAGCGCTGGAAATCATAGACCAACAGCTCGGGGGGGGGGGGGGGGGGACGCCTCCTCATGCTACGCACGCGAGCCCCCCCAGTTCACAGCCAGACACCTTCAACAGGGGCTGGAAGAGGCTTAACATAAACAATCACCGTAAGACAGATGTACCGGAGTGGCTTGTATCTTAATGTGAAAGCCAATATAGTCGTACGAGATACCCAGCGCTTTTGTCTTGAGTTGTGAGCATTCATTTCAAACCAGATAATTAAAACGGAGAATTACACAATCAAACAATATAACTTAGAAAAGTCCACAATAACTTTTACAATCCAAATTTTCTATGACCCTTTTAAAGCTGGAGTATGTTGTCTTGAAGCCAAAATTTGAATGCAGTCTCACTTCACACAAATAACGTCCCCAGCTCACTTAGGCGCGAGTGATTTGAGTTACAATTGTGGTCACTGAACAAACTAAACTCGTGAGCCAAGGCACAAATATATACTCAATTGTTACAAATTCACCCTGAAATGTCGCTTGGGATCCATTTTAAGATTACAACACATGACTTGACCAAATTTGTGTCAAAATATACTAGAAAAATATAAGAAAAATTCCCGGTCTTAGTTTAAAAAAAAAAAAAAAAGTTTAATAGTTCATAGTGAAATTTGAATCTTTTATACCTCCTGACTTCTTTTGGGCCTTTTGTAATCATGTAATCCTGATGTAATCTTGCACTGCAAATTCATTCATTCATTCAAAACACCCCAAAACAATAATTTGCACCACAAAAAAACATTAAGCAAAAAATACTGATTTACAGTAGAATTAAGTTTTCAAAAAAAAAACTTTATTAAAATAGATCCATTTTATTGAATTTAAAAATGGCCAAATCCAAATTTTCCCAATCCCTGAAGTATTGTACTGTAAAAAGATACAAAATGAAATTCCTTCAATTTGTACACACTAATACATTTATACCTTTAAAAAATTTAATTTGCCACTTGCTATCGACTGAAGATGACATCACCTGTGCTGCGGGAAGTAGGTGACAACCAATCACGGCTCAGTTTGCTGACCAAAGAAAACAGGTGAGCCATGATTGGTCGTTACCTACTTCCTCAGCACAGGTGATGTCATCTTCAATCGACAGCAAGTGAAAAAATTTGTTTTTAAAGGTATTAATTGTACATGAAAAATAATGAAGTTATGAAATTAATTCTTGACAAAATATGAGTTTTTTACTGCTGAAAATGGCTCAATGAATCAAGTACTATTTCCCTTAAAGATTGATACATCTGTTATATGGATAATTAACTATAGCAGGGAATTCTTTGTATAAGAGGACATTACTAAAGTTTGACCTGAAAGTCGTAAAAGTCTAGTGCACTCTTTTCCACAGACCTCTTTTGGAAGTTCCAGTTTGGAGTGTTCCATTTTGTTCATGGAGTGAGTTTTTTTTTTTCATTCTCATCACAGTAGTTCTTCCCATCATGCACTTAAGCGCGCACTACCACGTTTTTATCATCCACCACGTCCATCACTGCCGGCACCTACCGAAAGTTCTCCTGCGACACGACGACAAGACAAGTTGACATTCTACGCAGACGTGCTTACCAAAACACGCCACCTCTCTTCTCGTCCAGACGTTGGATTTACGAGAGCAACGTAAGGGGGGGGGGGGACAAGAAAATCCAGATAAAAACTGGTTGTGGGTCAGAGGGTGAAGTATCCCCCCCCTGATGCCCCCACCAGCCCCTCAGCTGATTTATTTACTAGCACAGACCTGGTGGATTTCTCCCATCCATTTCTCAGCCGTGCCCCTGTTATGACAGGCAGTCTGCAAATATTTGCTGACAGGAACCAGAACCAAACAGTGTCATTGTACAAGCCGCTGATTTAGATCAGCAGAATGTGCGAGCGTTGGACGGCGGGGGATATACACGGGGCGCACTTGTTTGCATTCCTGCCGTGCGTGTACAGAAGACTTGTGTCCATCGTGAAGTGTTGTTAATGGAGGGAACTCGGCACGTCGGGAACAAACAGCGTTCGAATGGCGGCAAGTTGAATTCATCAAATCGCTCTTCAAAATGGACGACTGTAAATGCCAAATGTCACAAAATGGAGGACTGTAAAAAGATGGACATGTTGCAAAATGGAGTACTGTAGCTATCGCTCTTAATAACGTAGTTTGCAAAATGGAAGACTGTCAATAATACATCACATGTAGGACTGTAAATAGCGGAATGTCATAAAATGGAGGACTATGAGAAACATGTCAAAAATTCAGTAGTGTAAATAACAAATGTGCAACAAAATGAAGCAGTTTAAATAACGAATATGTCACAAAGTAGAAGACTGTAAAATAATGAATACAACTCATAGTTGAAGATTTGCAAATGACAAAAATGTTGCAAAATACAAGACTGTAACTAATATGGAACACTGTAACATTTGTAAAATCGAGGACTATAAATATCACAAAAACGATTTCTGTAAAATAATGAAAAAAAAAAACAATGAAAATGTTATAAAATGCACACACACAAATGCCTTCTCTTTACCTGAAGTTGCGGCAATTACTAGAACACATTTCATTCACGCATACATAACAGGTTAAAACATTTAAATAATACACACGCTTAGACACACACACACACACCTTGGGCCTCCTGCGTTGTGGCTGGCTGCCATTGCTGACGTCTGATTAATCGTCCAGGACGGCTCACTCATGATAAGTGTGGCTAATGACCTGCTGAATAATTTACTGGTTCCTTTACAAGCAGATGGAAGGCTCCACATAAACACACATACTCTATTTATGCACTCTTTTTGTGCTTTTTTTTTTTTTTTTTTAATATAGCGTGTACGTTCAGGCAGTTGTGTCTTCTTTCCATCGGGATTGGGCCATCCTGCGTTGTGGTTATCTGAACGGAAGCAAAGGTTCGCAAATAATATCTGCGGCCTTCTTCCAGTCAGCAAAACTGATTGATTCCAACCTTGCAATTCCACTAACTAAAAAAAAAAAAGCACCGTAAAGAACTGATATTTCGCAAAATGGAGGACTGAAAGAAAAAAAGTGTCACAAAAGGAATCAATGCAAAATGGAGGAACGTTCATATCATAATATGCAGGACTGCAAATAATGGGTATGTCGCAAAATGGATGACTGGAAATGTCACATAATGAATATGTCACAAAATGGACTGTAAGTAACCAATATGTCGCAAAATGGATGACCCTAAATAAATAGTAAGACGCAAAATGAAAAACAACAAATTTGTTGCAGATTGTAGGATTGTAAATAACGGATGTCATAAACTGGAAAACTTGGCTACCCCCGTGTTAACTTGTGGTAAATTTGCTAGCCTGTGTGCTATCTTTGTTACCCTGCGTGCTAAATTGACTCGTGTAAATAAACCTAGAGTTTGTGCCATATTTGCTAGCCTGTTTACTACATTGGCTAGCTAGTATAAACTCTTCGGCTATCTATTCCTTACTAGCCTGCCAGCTAGCACGACGAGTCTGTGTTAGCTTGCGTGATGCTCAGCCAACTGCGGGCAAACTTGCGTGTGTAAACACCTAGGCTACATTTGCTAGCCTGTGTTATAACTTTACAAGCCTGGTTAAAATCTCCCAATAGCTTGCCTGCCAACCCGGCCAGCTTCTTGCGTTCAATTCAAGTAGACTGGTTAAACTTGTGTACTGTATTTACTACCCTCTGTGCTAATCTGGCTAGCCAGGGTTGACTCATGCTCGCTTCGCCGACGCCATGCGTCAATTGCTTCAAGACAAGTCTTAGCCTTTGGTCTCATTCTGCTTCCACTGTACTTAAACATGTGCATTGCATGTTTGACCGTACATCTGCAAGCATGTGTGTGTGTGTGTGTCAGCATCAGCAGCAGCAGCAGTCAGTGATTAGGCTCTGCTTCCCCTGTGTCAGCACTGATAAGCAGGGCCAGCCTCCCTTTGATATGGCCAGTGGTCTGTCAGAGCCCTGCTCCAGACTGACGACTTATCTGCAGCGTGCCGCCCGCTTCCCCGGCTGCCGTTTCAACCGCACTCGCTCAAGTCACATCACTTAACTCTCAACTGTAGGGATGCTTTTTTGCTTTTTTTGGGGGGGTGGGGGGGTAGTGGGTATCAGCAGCAAAAAAAGCTGAAGCAGTTAATCCCTTGATTCTCTGAAGCGACTCATGTTCTCTCATCCCCATTGAAAAACAAGTATACTTGTCATTGACAGTGAATAAATAAGGAAAAAAAACGAGATTGTAAAAGCTTTCCACTGATTGAGAATTTATGCATCGTCGCGCATTGATATCTTTCATTTTGTCATCTTTTTACCATGCTTATGTTCTTATGTATACATTGATGTGACTGTTGTGTTTTTGTCACGCAGGAGCGTCGTCCTTGCGCCCAAGAAAACGGGCGTGACATCTCAGGTGCCTACCGCCTCCGCCGCCGTTGCCACCCCCGCCCCCGCCCCCGTTCCGCCCAGCGCGCCCGCTGTGACGCCCGCTGATGCCGTGGCTGTGGTTTCGTCTGGAGATACATCACAGACCAGCAGCTCTGCAGACGGTCAGTAGATACGCACGCACACACACACAGAGGGCATGCAGGGTGCAGACTGAATGACTTGGCTTAACAACAAATCAATATTTATTCAACAATGCTACGCTTTTGCGCGGCTTGTGTAGCATAATGTGCTTATCTAAGGCCTAAGTACACGTACCAGTACGACACTTAATCACACAAAGCTCCAGCTCAGTGATTCATGTTCAAATATTAATTATATATTTAGAACATTTTTGAAAAACAAAAACATATGAAAATGCTAATAGAAAGACAACAACTAAAAAGGGTGTTTTGGTGCCAAAATTCAGTAAATGAAAAAACAGTAAATAGAATTATGTGAAATAAAAATACCAAATTGTCCATGAACTCAGAATTGGTTACGAAATAATGAATAAATTGGTTTAGATTATATTTAATACAGCAATAGACGATTTAATACTTTTCATTTTTAATAAAACATTTATAATCTGCTTTATATTACAGTAATTTCTGGACTATAAGGCGCACTAAATTTGGAGAATACTGGAGTTTGTTACACAACTCACCCGACTGTAAGCCGCAGGGGTTTTAATGTTACTGCATCGCTTTCCCGCTACTTTCGTTTCCATAATGAGGGGACGGCGCAAATTGTCTCGCTCTCGTTCTGTCTCTGCTACTGTATTTGGGCTCACTTGGTTTGCTTGCGCTAACTTTTATAGTGCGCCCCCTTGTGATCTGATGGAAAAGCTGCACCTTTGTATTAGCCGCAGGGTCGAATACAAGTGAAAAAAGTAGCGGCTTATAGTCCAGAATTTACTGTACATTTAATTTTGGCTTAAAAAGGCACTTTCTTTGATTAAAAACTGACATTTTATTACAATGAATATTCGTATTATAGAATTATGATGAATTATAGGTGTACGTTTTTTTTTTAAAACTTTTATTTACTTAATTTCCTTTATATTTATACAATTTATAAAATGTTATGTATTTCCAGTATTTTTAAATGTATTTATTTGTTTTCATTTTTGTTTGGCTTGCATCATTATGAAAGTCATTTTTTCAACAGAAAATGACTTAGACACCAGTACAACACAGATTATAGATTTGTCATTTATTTATCCTTTATTTGCTCGTTGGTGAGTCCATTTTGACTTATCAGATACAGTTTCCTGCCCTGTTAAGTAAAATGCTATGTGATTGGGCGGTCACAGTAGTTTCTTAGATTTTGTTTAAATTTTTTGGAGTGCATAAAATCTAAACTAGAAGTCAAATTTAATATAATGACAGAGGACTGAGGCGGACGACATTCATTTAGGCCTCTTTGTTTTCAATCGGCTCTACTTCATCTCACTTAACAGCATATATACACACACACACACACACACGCACACACACATTCATCCCAAACCACATCACACACGTCATTCCCGAGTAGTTATCCCTTCTTGGAGACCGTCCCGGCTGAAAAAACAAGCAAGGAGTGTAATCCTCCTCTTGCTCCTCCATATTCAAGCGCGCATTAGCTTATTTACGAGGAGCGGGGAGGCCCATTTACTGGCGGATCAATCAAACGTTGCCTATGTAGCGCGCGTGCTGCCCCTGTCTCAATGCGCAATGATGTCGTAAAGCAGCTTTTAGACCAAAACGGTTCGAAAAAGCAGCCCCGCTGGGCTTAAATTGCTATGCGATGACCCAATAAGTGGCGAAATCGAGGCTGCTTGTTTTGTTTGTTCAATGCTACATCGTAATAATTTCAGTTTCCGTGATTTATGTCAGTCGTCGTTTTTTTTTTTCTTCCTTTTTTGCAATTTACAGGGACTCGTCTACATCTTTGATCGCTCTGCTACTGTTAATGTTGCAATAAGTTCCATTTATGTGATTTATGTCCATCATCATATTTTCCCTCTTTGCCATCATATCAATGCTATTCAGGACGCAGACTCATCTACTTCTGTTATTTTACCGCTACATTGCATTCATTTGTGTTATGTACGTGATTTATGGTCACCACTGTTAATATTATAAACAGAAGCGCTCCTACCACAATCATCAGTACAGCACTGCTACATATTGCCCCCCCCCCCCTGTGATTTATGACCACCATCATATTTTTCCTTTTTATGCCATATTGTACTGGTCAACCAGGACCGGGCTGCTTCTACCTTTGTCCTCACCACACCACCACTCTGCTCCAATAATTGTGATTTCCGTGCTTTAGGGTCAGCGTCATATTTGTCCTTTTTTCTATATTGCACTGAGCAGCCATGACATCATTTCTTCTACCGCCATTGTCGTCGCTACTACCTCTTTGACTGCCAGACGTTTTCAGAAACGGGTTGTCCCCAGTGCCAGCCGATTTTAAGCATTTTGACTGATCTTTCAAGGTCCATAGAAAATGTTGTGTTTGGACTATGGAAACACACATACTACCAAATGAAAGATTGGACTCTCATCTTTCATCAGAAAAAAAAAGTTTGTTTCTACCTTATTCCGTTCTTCAGTAATCAACAACAGAAAATGGTTAGTTTCACCTCTGTTTTGAAACAAACGTCTTTTAACGTCTTTGGCACTCCTCCCTAGGATTTTACTAAACGTTATTTAACGTTTTTGGCAGTCAAAGAGCTACTGTACCTCAATAATTCCATGATTTATTGTCTCATTATATTTGTCTGTTTTTGTTATATTTTACTGAGCAGCCAGGACAAAATTGCTTCTACTATGTCATAATAGTTTAAATTTCCCTAATTTATGGTCACCATTATATCTTTATTTTTATTTTTTTTTCTATATATTGGACTGAGCGGCCAGGACATACACGTAGTTGCTTCTACCATCATCGTCACTACGCGACCACTACATCGCAATGATTAAAATTTATGTGATTTATGGCGCCCATCATATTTTTATATTGTACTGAGCAGCCAAGAAAGAGTTGCTTCTACAGTTGTCATCATTAAGCTACAGGGATGTGATTTTTCCGCTAATTCGCAGAATTCCGCTTTTTTTTATCTCTCCCCCCAAAAAAAAAATTATTATTATTTTTTTTTTTAAGTAGTTCATTGTGTATGCACATGACTCCGACAGATAACATCTTCTGCTATAACAAAGACATTTGTGGTATGCTCTAATATGAGTTACTTTTCATTTGGTCATGATACAATTATTTGTTCATGAAATTTGAACTCTTCAACATTATTTTTGTGTTAACTAAGTAACCACATTAGTTAGATATGATGATATTCTCAGTGATAGTTTTTAAAAGCAAAGGCAGTCCAATGTTTTTGAATGTGACTGATTTTGAGTTGACTAAAACTGCCATTTTATATGGGATAGTTCAATATACATTGAAAATTTATGCTGTTGTTTTGTCTATTTCTTTGTCATGTGAGTGCATTGAAAGTACTGAAAAACACGGAAAACCCATGAGCTCCGGGAAGCCCCTCTTGTCCCCCCACCAGGACACTGCCCTGGACCTAGCTGGGTGCCAGCGGCCCCCAGACCCCCGGCTAAATTTTCAGATAATTTCACTTTGGTCAAATCACATCGCTGTAAGCTACTACTATGTCGCAGTAAGTTCCATTTCTGTAATTTGCGGCTATCATAGGGTTAATTTTCACCATCTTGTACTAATGACCGAGAACAACTGCCTCTTTTGTTTCAATGCTAATATCACGTCACATTACGTTCTATTTCTGTGATTTATAGTCCTAGTTTTCCTTTTTTTTTTTGGACATATTCTACTGAACTACCAAAACACAGTCCCCATTACCACTGTTGTCACTGTAGTACCGCTGTATCATAAAATCTTTCTGTGATTTATGGTCACCATCATATTTTTCCTCCTTAACATATTGTGCTGAGCACACCAGGGTAGAGAAGAAACACTGTGCTACCACTATGTGGCTTTAAATTCAGTTTCTGTCCAGAAAAAAAAATAAATTAAAAATCAGTTTCTGTGATTTGTGGTCATCCGATTATTATTATTTTTTTCCGTCTTCACCATAAAGGTCACCATAGTACACAAATACCAGTTAAAAGCAAAAATACTAATACTTTTTATTTAGGTCAGTTCCCAAATTGTGCAACCTTATTTCCCGGCACTGGGGGCGGCGGGCGGGGGGGGGGGGGGGGGGAGCGCCTGCTAAGCGAGTGACAGTGAAACATTACCAGGCTCTAAGTATGTAATTTAGAGGCCTCCATCATGAAAAGCTCTGAATTGTAAATTGATAAGGAAGACGTATTGTGCCCGGAGTACATCATCTGCTATCTTAACCATAAAAATTATACTTGTACCCCCACTTGCCCTGCTCCTCCATAAATCGCCCCCTCCCCACTCTTCCAGCATTTGAATGGAAGCCATTGTATGATTTCGTAAGAGGCATGTTTCCACGCCGGTTTATGGCGCTTCGCTGGCCGTATAATGTATTGCCTTGAGTGTGTGTGTGTGTGTGTGTGTGTGTGTGTGTGTGCGTGCGTGTGTAAGTGTGAGTCCAGACTAATAACAGAGTTCTATGATTTCCCCCTGCAGCAGGTGACCAGGTTCCAGCTAGCGCTAGCTTGCCATCTGTCCCTTCGCTCTCCCCTGTGACCCAACACACGGCCCCCAATATGAGGTGATTCATCTTATTGTTTTTTCCCCATTTCTTACACACACACACACACACACACACACACACATTCATGTAAATAACATTTTTATATTGATTCAAGTGTTCCCCATTTAAAAACAAAACAAAAAAAACATGGCCTTGAACTCGTTGCCTGACATTTTGCACGTCATGTCCTCCGGTTGATCATTTTGTAGCATCTCTGAGCGTTTGGAACATACGTTGGAGAAGACGGCACCCCTCCTCAGAGAGATCTTTGTGGACTTTGCTCCGTTCCTCTCCCGGACCCTGTTGGGCAGTCACGGACAGGAGCTCCTCATCGAGGGCACCAGTGAGTATGATGCCAAAGTCTTATGATGCGTTCAAGACCGCTGGGAATGTTGAAAATGTTTGACTTGGATGCATTGAGATTGTATGGCAACCCCAAAAAAATGGCGGATGACAGGTCTAAATTTTTGTGTTTGTTGGCTTAAAAACAGTTCTACTGAGTATGATGCCAAAGTCTTATGATGCGTTCAAGACCGCTGGGAATGTTGAAAATGTTTGACTTGGATGCATTGAGATTGTATGGCAACCCCAAAAAAATGGCGGATGACAGGTCAAAATTTTTGGGTTTGTTGGTTTAAAAACAGTTCTACTGAGTATGATGCCAAAGTCTTATGATGCGTTCAAGACCGCTGGGAATGTTGAAAATGTTTGACTTGGATGCATTGCGATTGTATGGCAACCCAAAAAAAATGGCGGATGACAGGTCTAAATTTTTGGGTTTGTTGGTTTAAAAACAGTTCTACTGAGTATGATGCCAAAGTCTTATGATGCGTTCAAGACCGCTGGGAATGTTGAAAATGTTTGACTTGGATGCATTGCGATTGTATGGCAACCCAAAAAAAAATGGCGGATGACAGGTCTAAATTTTTGGGTTTGTTGGTTTAAAAACAGTTCTACTGAGTATGATGCCAAAGTCTTATGATGCGTTCAAGACCGCTGGGAATGTTGAAAATGTTTGACTTGGATGCATTGCGATTGTATGGCAACCCAAAAAAAATGGCGGATGACAGGTCTAAATTTTTGGGTTTGTTGGTTTAAAAACAGTTCCGCTGTTCGTGGTAGTGGGCATTATCATATGAGAGAGCAAATCCAACTTTTCGGCATTTCAATACAATTTTACTATTGGGAGGTTCAACATTTCAGACATCTCTGCAATGCAGCATTAGTTCACAATCTTTTTTTCCCCTCATCATTTCTATCAACAAATTTGCACATGCAGCTTTGTGACGAATGTTTTTGCTATGTCGAATTCCGCGGCTAATTCTTATGAGGCAAGGATCGGATTCCCCAAAAAATCGCAACCATGCAGATTCGGGCTCGTCCCTGCTGCTTAAGCTGCCTTTAACGCAGTAGCGTGATGAGCCGGTAGCAGCCCTTGAAGGTTTCCAGGGGCCCCGGGTCAGAGGCCAGGCCCCTAATAGCAGTGTTTGGGATGTCTGCTGCCACCAAACAAAATGGAAAGTTGATTGATAGTTGCAGGAGGGGGTCGGGGGCGAGCGTGTAGAAGGCAAGCAGGGGGGAGGGGTGTGTTTGTACATGTCCACGTCCCATCTCTTCGTCTGGGCTTTTGGACACTTCAGTGGCCCCCTTGATCTCTTCAAATGTCCCCTTGCTTGGCCATTAGGGATCAATAGGGGACATATGCCGGCCCAAGTTGGACCTGTAATACAAAGCTCAAATATGTATTAGTTTACATTAGCATCATGTCAGCTCATTAGTCACATCAATACTCGGCGCGCCCTTGCAGATGGTACGATGTTAGCTAATACTTTTTACGATGAAGCGCTGCATGAACTGTTTTCTCCAAGCACTTAGCAGGATGGTTTTGCTATTTTATGACTGTTTGAGTCTTAAGTGTTTTGAACAGTCAAACAGGTTAATCGCTGTGGAATAAATCTGGAATAAAGTCAGCGTACTCATTCTAAGATGCCCTGAGAGTTGAACAGGAACGAGCTTTTTTTTGACAAGATTCTCATTCATGAGCTCTCTCCTATGTTGCCGTAAGGTTGTGTTGTTGCTGTCACACTTTTCTTTTTTTTGCTAGCTCCTTTGACAGCAACACAAAGAACAACATAAAATGCAAACAAAAAAACTCATGCGCATTAAGGGTTTGAACTTCAAGTTTTGGTTGGCTTTCGGAGCACATTTATTTATTTATCTATTTTACTTATAATAATGTTTGTATTTATTTATTAAGTTGAACTCCAAATTGTACAAATGTATTCATTTATTTTATGAGTCGCTGTAAAACGTAACACTTTTTTTCTGACTGTATGCCGACCTTTAACTCTTTGACTGCCAGACGTTTTCAGAAAAGGGATGCCGTGGGTGCCAGCCGATTTAAGCATTTTGACTGATCTTTTGACTGATCTTTCAAGGTCCACAGAAAATTATGTGTTTGGACTATGGAAACACACATACTACCAAATGAAAGATTGGACTCTCATCTTTCATCAGAAAAAAAAAGTTGTTTCTACCTTATTCCGTTTTTGAGTAATCAACAATAGAAAATGGCTAGTTTCACCTCTGTTTTGAAACAAACGTCTTTTAACGTCTTTGGCACTCCTCCATAGGATTTTACTAAACATTATTTAACGTTTTTGGCAGTCAAAGAGTTAACACTTAATTATTATTTTTTTTAAACTTGGTCTCTAAAAATTACACCATTTTATTGGTATTTATTGATTCATTTCATACCCAGGCAATCCAAATTTTACCACTATTTTCAATTTAATTTTACCTAGTCACTACAAAAAAAAAAAACAGATTATTTATTAATTTTAATTTTAATATTTTTTTATCCTGGTCACTCCAAATAATGCCATTTTATTTCCATCTATTTATGTATGTATTTATTTATTATTATTCATTTATTTTATCTGGTCTCACCCATTTTCCACCACTTTATTTTTTTTTTTACCTGATCACTCCAAATGATGTCATTTTATTTTTATTTATTTATTTATTATTTTAACCTTCTCACCACAAAATTACACTTTTGAGGATCAACTGAAATCGGTTTCAAAGAGTTATACCTGCAGCTTACTGGTAGGTCTTAATGAAATGGGGCTTTTGTTTCCTTTGTTTCCTCCAAATATCTAATTGTCATCTTCAATTTTCTCAATAGTCGACTAAAGAAAAATGATCCAATACCCGCCAGTATTGCATAAATGTGGTGAAAGTGCAACCCCATTCTGCTTGTACTGTTCCAAACCCTGACGGACTCGACTACACTGCTCACTTGAAACATACGACATTAATTTTGTCGAACCACCACCAACTCTCTGTCTTGTTGTATTTCCCCCAGGCCTGGTGTGCATGAAGTCCAGCAGTTCAGTGGTGGAGCTCGTCATGCTTCTGTGTTCACAGGCAAGTCTCGCATCTTTATCTCTTCTCTCAGATGCCCTCTGCCGTAGTTTTGATTTATCTGCCTCACCTTGAGTGCACTAAATCCACCACAACAACAACAACAACAACAACAAGAGAGTCAGGACTCGCAGAGCCATCCAGTCACTTATCTCTCCATTCCCGCTCTGGTCCCGTCCCCCCCCAACGCGGGCCGAGAAACCGGATCGAAGGCACCTCTGCTTGCAGATATCGGCCACACGGGTCAAGGGTGGGCGACCCGTCCACCTCCCCTTTGACCTCGGCCCCCGGTGCCTCTTGTGGGCCCGAACCGACGAGGAGGGATAATGTCCATTTGATAGTGCTTTGCATTGATTGGCCCTTGTCTCCCGGACGCTTCTGTTGCCAAGTTTATTTAGCCTGCCGCCACATTCATGAATACTAATTCCAGGATCATAAGCAGGCGTGGGGCGGATCGATGACGGCCGGTGTCAATAGCGTCATTGCGGGATAGCCGATTAGCATCACGCTTCCGATGGGTGCTTTGTTACTGTTGTCGATTTGAATCCAATACAGCGATTTGCCTACCATTTTGTTAATTGTGCTCTGCAGCACTTGGCATATTTCCACAAACGGTTTGCAAGGGAATTTCAATACCCAAACTGCAGATGAGGGAAGTGTTTTTAGAAAATTAAACAATGCTCGTGATATCAAACAATATTACAACTGGAATTTAAAACTAAAATTAAAAACATTGTATAGTGGAGAACATAAACATGGTCTTCACATAATGCACCTTTTATGTGGCAAGATTTCTCACTTGCGGCTGTATTGGTTAGCAACAGACGTCAAATGGACTCCGCAATTTATTACCCTTGTACCTGTTTTGTTTTTTCCAAAAAGTAATCTTGTGCAAAGACACTCTGAGATATTGTTTACGTGCGTTGGTGCTGTTTTTTAGTTAGCAACAGAAGTCAAATTTCACAGTTGCTGCTGTATTGGTTAGCAACAAACATCATATAGACTCCGGGATTTATTACCGTTTTTCTTTTTTTTCCCTAAAAGTGATCTTTTGCAACGATTCTCTCTAATATATTGTTTACGTGCATTGGTGCTGTTTTTTTAAGTTAGCAACAGAGGTCAAATAACAATCACACTTGCTCCTGTATTGGTTAGCAACAGACATCAAATAGACTCCGCAATTTATTATCGTTTTTTGTTTTTTTCCCTAAAAGTGATCTTTTGCAAAGATTCTCTCTAAGATATTGTTTACGTGCATTGGTGCTGTTTTTTTAAGTTAGCAACAGAGGTCAAATATCAATCACACTTGCTCCTGTATTGGTTAGCAACAGACATCAAATAGACTCCGCAATTTATTATCGTTTTTCGTTTTTTTCCCTAAAAGTGATCTTTTGCAAAGATTCTCTCTAAGATATTGTTTACGTGCATTGGTGCTGTTTTTTTAAGTTAGCAACAGAGGTCAAATATCAATCACACTTGCTCCTGTATTGGTTAGCAACAGACATCAAATAGACTCCGCAATTTATTATCGTTTTTCGTTTTTTTCCCTAAAAGTGATCTTTTGCAAAGATTCTCTCTAAGATATTGTTTACGTGCATTGGTGCTGTTTTTTTAAGTTAGCAACAGAGGTCAAATATCAATCACACTTGCTCCTGTATTGGTTAGCAACAGACATCAAATAGACTCCGCAATTTATTATCGTTTTTTGTTTTTTTCCCTAAAAGTGATCTTTTGCAAAGATTCTCTCTAAGATATTGTTTACGTGCATTGGTGCTGTTTTTTTAAGTTAGCAACAGAGGTCAAATATCAATCACACTTGCTCCTGTATTGGTTAGCAACAGACATCAAATAGACTCCGCAATTTATTATCGTTTTTTGTTTTTTTCCCTAAAAGTGATCTTTTGCAAAGATTCTCTCTAAGATATTGTTTACGTGCATTGGTGCTGTTTTTTTAAGTTAGCAACAGAGGTCAAATATCAATCACACTTGCTCCTGTATTGGTTAGCAACAGACATCATATAGACTCCGCAATTTATTACCGTTTTTCGTTTTTTTCCCTAAAAGTGATCTTTTGCAAAGATTCTCTCTAAGATATTGTTTACGTGCATTGGTGCTGTTTTTTTAAGTTAGCAACAGAGGTCAAATATCAATCACACTTGCTCCTGTATTGGTTAGCAACAGACATCAAATAGACTCCGCAATTTATTATCGTTTTTTGTTTTTTTCCCTAAAAGTGATCTTTTGCAAAGATTCTCTCTAAGATATTGTTTACGTGCATTGGTGCTGTTTTTTTAAGTTAGCAACAGAGGTCAAATATCAATCACACTTGCTCCTGTATTGGTTAGCAACAGACATCATATAGACTCCGCAATTTATTACCGTTTTTCGTTTTTTTCCCTAAAAGTGATCTTTTGCAAAGATTCTCTCTAAGATATTGTTTACGTGCATTGGTGCTGTTTTTTTAAGTTAGCAACAGAGGTCAAATATCAATCACACTTGCTCCTGTATTGGTTAGCAACAGACATCAAATAGACTCCGCAATTTATTATCGTTTTTTGTTTTTTTCCCTAAAAGTGATCTTTTGCAAAGATTCTCTCTAAGATATTGTTTACGTGCATTGGTGCTGTTTTTTAAGTTAGCAACAGAGGTCAAATATCAATCACACTTGCTCCTGTATTGGTTAGCAACAGACATCAAATAGACTCCGCAATTTATTATCATTCTACCTGTTTCTCCCCCCCCCCCCCTAAAAGTGATCTTGTTTTTTTTTAGTTGGCAACAGAGGTCAAATTTGCTCAAACTCACTAGCGCTACTGCCATTTTTTTCTTTATGTGAATTTGAAGGTGGTTTTTGGGTCGCAAAACAGAGTTAAAATAGGACATTCACACAATGAACTTATTATATTCAATTGACTTAAATGGTTAGTGTCTACCAAGAAAGGGAGGGGCCTATTTAACCCCTGGGCATTATTTTATTTTGGAATGGCTTGGTCAGAACCAACAAAAAGCCAAAAAATGGACAAATAACGCCCAGGGGTTAAAGGTGTCAAAATCTTTTATTCATTTAATAAAACTATGTGGTTACTGGATTATGCGTAAGGCGCTGCTGTTTTTGTTAGCAGCGAAGCTCAAATGAGCTCAACGATGGCGTCTCTGAACTCTGAACTTGTTATGGATCTATTTGTTGGTATTCTTTCAGTGTACCCAGCAGATCATTGATGTGTATTCGACCCACAGGGGGTCACCAGTTTATGAGGGTTGCTACGGATAATTTTTTTTAAATTAACTCATTCACTGCCATTGACGGTTATAAACGTCAAAAATTCATTTGAACTATTTCGATTAGTTTAACATTTTTTTCCACCTTAGTTAGCAAGAGTATGAAAACCTAGATTTTTTTTTTATTTTTAGAAATACAGATATAAAATGTGTGATTAATCTTGAGTTAACTATTGAAGTCATGCAATTAATTACAATTTAAAAAAATTATCGCCTGACGTGACTTAAAGATTATAAAAAATACGGGGCGTCAGGCGATTACAACTTTTAATCGTAATTAATAGCATGACTTCACTAGTTAACTCACAGGGGGGTCACCAGTTTATGATGGTTGCCACGGATAATTTTTTTTAAATTAACTCATTCACTGCCAATGACGGTTATAAACGTCAAAAATTCATTTGAACTATTTCTATTAGTTTAACATTTTTTTCCACCTTAGTTAGCAAGAGTATGAAAACCTAGATTTTTTAATTTATTTTTAGAAATACAGATATAAAATGTGTGATTAATCTTGAGTTAACTATTGAAGTCATGCAATTAATTACAATTTAAGAAAATTATCGCCTGACGCGACTTAAAGATTATAAAAAATACGGGGCGTCAGGCGATTACAATTTTTAATCGTAATTAATCGCATGACTTCACTAGTTAACTCACAATTAATCACAAATTTTATATCTGTTCTAAATGTACAATAAAAAAATATAGGTTTTCATACTCTTGTTAACAAAAGTAGAAACAAATGTTATACTAATAGAAATAGTTCAAATGAATTTTTGACGTCTATAGCCGTCAATGGCAGTGAATGAGTTAAGATGAGACAGCCAGGTTTGTTTTTATGACTTACAATAAGTACTGAATTAGCTTATTTTAGTGTTCCAACTTGCGTAGAAATTCGGGTTCTGTACGACGTACCAACACTGACTGTTAGATTTATTTCCGTAAGGAAATGCAGTGTATTTATTTTCAAGCCACGAGGGCAGCTGATAATAACGGTTTGTTTTTCTCGATTTACTGCACAGTAATACAAAAAAACCACATCTGATTAATGACGCATTACCAGGCTTTCCTTTTCTTATTTTATCAGCTTTAATTTGCCAAATAAATAGTACCTGCCATCTGGCTTTATGCCGTCTCGCTCGCTTTAACCCCTTCCCTGCATCGTCGGCCGCGTACGACGGCGGAACGTACGGTGAGATAGAGGCGAGAATGACAGGCTCTAATGCTGCTATTTGTCATATCTGTCAGAGTGTTGTTTAATGCTAATCTAATCAAAGGCAGAATCTGTGTGATTGTTCCAGCCAGGCCTCGACTGACTGCTTCGCCCCCCTCTCCCCTCACTTTGGTCCCCGAGTCTGGCTATGCTCCTTTTCAGCCAAGCCGTCCCCACCTAATCTACACACACACACGCACACACACTTTTCAGGGAACCACTGGGATTGGCTAGCGCAGTGTTGATTGCTTCCATAAATCATCTGGGCCAAATTCTTTCACAGCTAATGCAAATGTAATTTTATTGTGAGCAAGAAAAAGGGAAACGCAGGGACAGACTTTCCTCTGGGCTAAATTACTGCATGTAATCATTTGCGTGTGTTTGTTCTCCTGTGTGTGATTGATGATGTCATTTAGCCCGGCCCCTCCCGCCATCCCTCCCAGCGCAGGAAGTGCCCATTCCTCGCACAGGAAGCGCACAAGCGGCCATCTTGAGTGGGTTTGGGTGGGAGGGATTTGATTGATTTCCAAGCCCACCTCGTCGTTGATACGATCTCACTCTTTCTGTGTGAAATTTTAATTAATTTCCCGTGCATCGAGATGGAGTGGAGCCAGGGTGAAGGGTCAGGAGGCAAGGGACTCCAGAGCAGTTTTTAATCAGGGACCCCCGAGAGAGTGGCATGGGCCGCCGCATCATCGCACTATTGAGGAGGCGATGCTAAACCACTCTTTGATGGCCGCTTCTTTTCTAAACAGCGACAACAGGCCTTCCAATTAAAGGCCCATTTTGAGCAAACATGAACTGTTTGGGTGGCATCTTGATATTGATTACGACAGACTGCTGCATATACAAACAGAAGATTAATGGCTCCATACTGTACTGTAGTTCCAAGTCTTACCAAGTCTACTGCAGTGAATGTGCCTCGCGTATTTGCTGTTCGGCATTTCGATGAAATTGGCAAACTGGCTGTTTTTTCGGGCACGACTTCTTGGGATATTTTGTGGGTCTGCTTGTGACTGACATCCCATTGCAAGACTACCAGATGTGGATTTTCCCCGCAAGAACGCTTCTGCAAAATTTGGCTCGCCGTTTCTGCCAGCACGCACTGATAAAATTTTAAATTGTCCATCTGTCTAATACAGGAGTGCTCAAATCTTAAAGGGCTGCAAAGTTTTTTTTTTCAATAAATCAAAAGTCCATTTATCAAGGTTGGTCAGATCACATGATATTGTAGTATTCAAACCAAAATGTCCATTTTCTTCAAACAACAATATTAGAAAGTGAAATAAATGTCATTTCCATTTAGACATGAATTAAAGTTGTACTGGTGATGCCAAGGTTGTCAGATATCGTTATTTGAAGTCATTTGTGGTGAAAACACCATTGTATGTTATTGAGTATGAACCTACTTCACTTTTTCCTAAAATACATACAATAGCCCTCCATCCAAAACGTACTTTCCTACCTGGACAGTTTGACTTTCTCTCAATCTTTGCCGCATTTACGTCCACCTCACTGTTTAGCGGCACACTTTCTTTAAACCATCGAATAAATAAATAATGTCCCATGCAAGAAAGGAAGCGTTTTTTTCCCCCCTCGGTCCGGCGCTGATATGAGAAATCATCTCATCGGTTACCGGACTGGTCGAGTGCGTGTGCGCAGGAGGCCATAAATCTCCCCAGTAGCTGCATTTGTGTCCTGTAGATCAGCCATTATTGTCCGGCCCTCTGTCAGCCCATCCATCCTTCAGCCATTTATCAGAAATGAATCGTGGACATGAGTGGGAAGGAAGGAAGGAAGGAAGGAAGTAATAGCAAGGCAATGTAGCAAAGGGCTAGTTTGCGCCGTGTCCACCCATTTTGTAAAACTTTGGAGACAATACTTGACAAATACTAAAAATAATTTATTACTCAGAGGAGAAAATTACCCCCCAAATAAAAGATTTTGCTTAGCTAACAATCAACAAAAAAAAAAAGTAATATATAATAGGTGACGTAAAGAATATTAGCATTGGAATCGTAGCAAAATACAAATGAAAATAAGTACAAAATGGTAATTTACCGATTCTAATATAAATCTTGTATTAAATAAAAATAAAAGACAAACAAATAATAAGGCAATGTTACATTGCATATCCAAATCTGTAAAACTAATTATTAAGCCTACTCGCGTTGCAGTACATGGCTGTGGTAAGACCTGGCACGAGTGCAACTAAGCCGTGTCTGCCTCTAGTGGTGAATGGTGATATTACAACTTAAAACTATACAGTAGACACCTGCTGAATAGCTCAAATTCGCATATAATTGGCGGCCATTGAAATGCATTGACAGTTCTATTTATTTGTATTTTTTTTTGTACATCCCCAAAAAATCTTCAAATAACGCTGATACACCTACAATGTGCATTTTCCACAAAAAATGGGGGTTGGCTCCCCCAGCAAAAAAAAACAACACACGTATTGTGTACACACGTATATATATATAGAGGGGGGGGGGGTCTGAATAGGCTCCACTGTAGTGGCAAAATTGGGGGGGTTGCCCATCACTGATATATGATAATATTACATGAATAAAAATAATAAACATGATGTAAAATATTGTACCACAATATAATAAATGCAAACGAATAATGTACTTGGAATATCATTCAAACACAGCTAAGTGCACACAAACCTCTCCATAGCTAAGCAGCCAGTAAGACTTGACTTACTTGCGTTGGCTCCACTTCAGAATGCGTTGTGTTATCTTACATCCATTTCCCTTTGGTCGTCTAAAAAGGATCTAAATATCTATAAATAACTAGCAATTAGCGGTGACCAATGATTCACATAATCCCCCAGTAATCCACTTAGGGCACATTATCATTTGTTCCCAGTGGCTCCAGTCAAAGTTAACCTGTTTAACAGATGGGCACGTCTCTTGTCAGCGTGTGGTGAGACAGACATTGACTTCCCCAAACACTTGGCTCCTCCTGACCCTTTCACCCGTTGACCTCCGGGTTAGCAGCCAGAGAGAAGTTCACAGCTCCGCCGTTTAAGAATAGGACTGCACAATCCGTACCGTCATCCCAAAACAAGGGAACTGCTTGGCTAGCTCTACTTCTTTACAAATGCTCGACCCGAGTCACTGATGATTCAAATCACTTATTTTCTTCACAAATTGCTAATGTAGGAGTCGACATCTTTACTCAGTTCTTGTCAAACAGCACAAAACAAGACTGCCAAAAAGCTCAATTCAAATTTCTTTGTTCACTACAAGCTAATGTAGCCGTCCATATCTGAACTGAGCTACGGCGACTTGAGTGCAGACCTCTGTTTTATTTGGAGTCATTACGATTCATGCCTGATTCACGGAGGAACGAAGCTGAATGTCAATGATTCATTTTGCATAACGACAAAGAAAACCTTGCTTACCCTGGCGGGGGTCAAAAAAAAAAAGAACCAGAATGAATATTGTAATTTCTTTTAATAGTTTTTCACTCGCAAGTTTAAGTTGTTTTTCAAGTGAAACGCGGCCTCAGAAACGCAATAAATCAAGTTCAGCGGTCATATTTCCTTCAAGCGGGGCTTTGATGGATCAGTCGCAGACCGCGTTGCGCCGACCGCTCGGGGAGCCCGGCAGAGAGGTGAGAGAAGTGGCGAGGAATGCGGTGAATCCGCGGACAAAAATACTTCTTTGCTCATCATTTTCCCCCTGCCTGTCAGAAGGCGCACCACGCTGCGCAGTCAAACGGCCCGGCAAAAAGTTCAAGACCAGTGCGAGTCCAAAGTGTTATTCTTCCCTCCCTCCCCTCCACCCAGTGCCCCCTTTACGGCCGTGCCACGCGGCGCTGCCTCCCCCCCGCCGTCGTTCTCCACTTCACAGGGTCACGTCGTGGAAAGGCACGTCTCCTGCGAGATGCAGAGAAAACAAGCTAACACCAACTGGCACTTAATTCTGCCATCTATGCAGGGTGGCGGGGAGGAGGCCGGGTCAGGAGGGCGGCTTTCCTGACAGGAAGGTGAATTGAGAATCAGATGAGAGAACCCTTAAAGGGGGTAGACACATTATGAAAAAGAGAACTTTTCAAAATAGCTTGTGAATAATGTACATCATAAGTCGGGTTATTCGTACAGTGTTTTCATGCTATTTGGGGGTTGTAGGGACCGATTCCCCGCTGCGCTAACGTAATCTGTGAAAACCAAACCGTGGCAACGCATGAAATTTACCGTATTGTAACGACGTAATTTCGAATCTAGGCTAGGCAAAGATCTGCGGTTTTCAAGTGACAGCTGAAATACACTGAAATGCTGTCACTACTTAGCTGTTGGCTTTGTTAGTTAGCCTTAGTTAGCAGCGATATCAGCGTTAGCTTTTCCTAAACGGCACGGCTAATGTACAGTAATTTGTGGACTATAAGCCGCTATGTTTTTCACTTGCATTCGACCCTGCGGCTAATACAAAGGTGCGGCTAATACAAAGGTGCGGCTTATCCATCAGATCACAAGGGGGCGAAATATAAAGGAAGCGCAAAAGAGCGTCAGGCAGAGCAAAACAAACCAAGTGAGCCCAAGTACAGTAGGGGAGACAGAACGGCATTATACAAGTAGCGGAAACCCTAAAACCACTAAAACACCTGCGGCTTACAGTTGGGTGCGGCTTATATGTAACAAACTTGAGTATTCCCCAAATTTAGCTAGCGCGGCTTATAGTCCAGAAATTACTGTACGCAAATGTTCAGCCAAGATACCAACGTGGTGATAACTTCTTCTGAAACGTTGCCTCCATCAGTGTGTCAAGTTTTCGAACAATATTAAAAATAATTGATATCTCAGCTCCTGAAGCAGATTCCAAAACAGCTTTTACACCTCGTGGCGTTCACACAAACATAAGTTTATTATTATAAACAAATATCGCATCTGTGGGTATATTTACCTTCAACATTGGAGCGCATAGCTGTAATAACCTCGGGGAATCGAGTGGTAATGGAATCTGCGTAAGCCATAAATACTCAAATAAAATTCCAGGACATGCTAGGAGGCCTATATGTCACCCTCTTGTGTATATTCTGATGCATTTGATTGGCTAAGAGACCAAGAATTGGTCCAAACGAAACACAATGACTCATCCGCTCTCCCGGGGAGAATTGTTGCTGCGTTTGCGCGCTCTCGGCCTTAATGGATTAATGCTAACCTTGACGCAACATAGTAGCTCCATTAAGTGGTCATAGAAAAATAATAAGCAGTTGCATTTTTGTAAATAAAGTCACAATGTATTACAACAGTAAAAGTATTTATTTCTCAGAAAATGAATAGTCTTCTGCGAATCTTCGCTTTGTGAAATCACGTCAAAGCATAAGCGAAGCGATGTTTGCCACGCTAGTTAGCTAGCTAGCTAGTTACCTGACTCGGTACCAAGTCAATAACTGCTAACTCCCCAAGCTGTTTGCTCACATTCTTTTCAAGACAGTGTTGTATTAACATCTGGATTGTGTCCTTGTAGATGTGATGCCGTATTAAAAGTATTGTGTTTGCTAGCAGTGACCCTTTGGAAGCAAATTTTGCAATACCCTTGAAACAGGACAGGAATTAAGGGTAAAAAAAAAAAGAAAAGAAAAGAGGATGTAAAGTGTACTATCATTCTTGATCCTAAAAGTATTTTCATGAAAGCTTATCACAGATATTAAAACACCTGGAAATGGTTTTGAACACAATAAGTCGCACGTCTCCTTTAAAACATTTAATTTGGATCGGCTTTGTTGTTCCGACGAGCTCGGTGTGCAATTGTGCTTCGGTTGAGTGACTTTCCTCTGGCGAGCCCCCGTTCAAAGTGATGTTTTCTTACCTGGCGGGTCACCCGCACTGAAGACCTTGGAATCTTTTCTTATGTTCCTCCCCCGCTGCTCGGCTGGCCACCCCGCTGATAAAAAACGTGTTCGGGAGCCTTCAAATAAGATCGGGCGCAAAGGCTCGTTAACGTCTCGGGCCGTGATTGATTGTTCAAAAAGGAGAGTTCACTCTTGTCATTCCCTTGGTCCCGGGGCCTCAAAAGTTGTCGCACCCTCGACGGCTATTTCGTCTTTTAGCGAGCGTTGGAGCCGTTCCTTTGAGCGGGTTTTAGACCAAACACGAGGAAACAATTACCCCCCAAGTAAATGTTTCACCCTTGAACTCTGCCTCGCACCTTTCGTCACCGCTTTATTGGGACATTTACAGTTTAGATTTCATACATAGCGAATGTCAACGTTAAGCACATCAAATGCCTGCGAACTTCAACCTAATGTTGTGTTTTATCATCATGAAGTCGAAATGACATTTTTATATTTGCCGCCAGAATCAAAGGTACGAAATATGCAAAATTCATATTTGGGAGGCAATTAGTTTGTGCTAGTAAGACATTAAGTACAGTAAGAGAATAACATGCAATACGTACATAAAAGTGCTTTTCTGTTAACGTGAACCACAGTTTAAAATACAAAATCTGCAAGCCATTTGTAATAAATTCTAAAATGAAAATTTCTTAAATAAGTGAAATACGAATTATTTATGTAACACATGCTAAAAAAAAGGTTTTCATTCTTTCCTTCATCCCTTGCTAGATTCCTTCCTGCCATCTTTCTTTCCTTCATGCCTTCTTCTGACCTCGCCCTTTTCCTTCACACTTTTATTCTTTTGGCCTTCTTTGCTTCTTCCTTCCGATCTTCTTTGCTTTTCCACGCTTTTTTTCTTCATGCTTCCTTCTTCCCTTTCTTATGTCCTTTCATCACTCCTTCCTACCTTTTCGCCCTTCATTAAACTTTCTTCTTCCTTATTTCCTTCTGACTTTCTACCTTTTGTCCCTCCCTCCTTGCGTCTTTGCTCCATCATGACTTCCTACTTTCCTTCCTTCCTTCCCGTTCTTCATTAAGTTAATGAAAATGTATACCTATTTTTGACACACCCTGTATAGTAAATGTGAGATGTTGTTATTGTAATGCAAGTTACTCTTTTGGTTTTTTGTTATGGATTGAGGCAAAGGACTGACATATGTTGATTTCTACCATAAAAGTATACGGTGCTTCCTTGCTATGTAGATTATATGTCAGGTAATCAAGATTGGACTCACCCTTCACCTTACAAATACACAAACACGTGCGATTATGAGCAATGCCACTGAACGGCACAAGTGACTTATTTGTTGTTTTGGGACAGCCGAGACATGATTATTATTTTTTTTTTCCCCCCGTTTTTCTTTTCATTTTTTTTCCAAGCCTGATTTTGAAAGCAGCTCTCGCTCTGGAGGTCTGTTTTTTCTCACTGGTAGTGGTGGTATATTTGGATGTTGATTATGGATAATCAGCTGTAATGACGGAAGTGCATGGCATGTGTGCTTAGACTCAACGTCGTGGCCGCGGAACACACAACAAGCCGAGCCCCATTCAGTTTTTTGTCCAGCTTAGCGTCCCCCTTTTGAGCTACGACGCGACGTCGGTCGAATTTCCCTCCCAGCTTCCAATCAGGATCAAGGGGGGCAGCCCACACTCTCGACCCTATCATCTGTCGGCAGGTCGGGTTAAAGGTGAGAGTTCACAAATGGCTGCTTGTATCCTCTCATCAGGGGCGCTGGTGGTCATACCCCCCCCCCCCACCCTCCGCCCCTCCGCCCCTCGCCAAAGCCCCATCCTATTGCGGCCATAAAAGCTGCAACACTGCTGGACAGCCAAAAATCCAATATTCCATCAGCGAGCTCTCTCCTCAGATCGGGGTCATCGCTTTTTTTTAATTCCAGAAGAGTAGCCACCTCGTAGCCAGTAATGACACCATTAGTCTTGTGTCCACCAAATGCCGATGGCGTTCGTCAAAGCTCATTTCCGACCGGGAATGGTCGGGCTGGTGACTGGACGCTTTGTTCTGTTTTATTCTGCTTGCTTGCTTGCTTGCTTTCAGTTATTGGGCGATTGGATCAGATATGCGACTTATTTAGGCCTGATGTCCCCACAAGTACATTGATATTTTTTTGAAAATGGGTTTTCTTTAACCACCAGGGTAAAGAAAAAAAAGGTTTTCTCAACGCACACACGCACACACACACACACACACACACACACACAAAAGGATTACATTTATTTTATTCACATTTTAATTTAAAAATTTATTTGAACTATTTCTATTTAACATTTTTTTCCACTGTTGTTAACAAGAGTATGAAAACCTAGATTTTTTTATTGTACATTTAGAACAGATATAAAATTTGTGATTAATTATGAGTTAACTAGTGAAGTAATGCGATTAATTACGATTAAAAAATTTTATTTAAAATTTTAAAAATCTTTTCTTTAAAATTGCGTCAGGCGAATTTTTTTTTAAATTAAAATTTAATTGAAATGTTTATTTCGAACTTAAAGATTTCATTTAATCTTTATCATATTTTATTAGAATTGTCGCTACTGCTACTATTACTACTGTTGATGACTAAATAATTATATTAAGGCTTGGCAACAAATAAAAAAAATTAAGTTGTGATTAATTGCATTGTTAAATAAAAAAAATACAATAAATTGAAATGTTGTGTATACTACACTTTTGTGGAGTTAATACTTTTGACTTTTTTCATACACATGCAGTTAGATAAAATATTCTGGACTAATCTCAATTTATAGTATGAAAATAAAAGAAATCTAAAATATTTTCAATTCATTATACAACCACATGAAATCACATTTGTTGCTCTCAATCACATTTTGGCCAATCAAAAGCTTGCAAATTGACTTCTACAAAGTATGTCTAACTTCGAAAGCATGTTAAACATTATGATCGACTTTAATGCATTTTGCTGAGCTGGACCTGTTTAACTTAATTCAGGACACTTGCTCAGTTTTGGCGGTGGTTTTGATTGACCGAATGTTTTTAATTAAGGCGGGCGTGTTGTTTAGTGTAGACGCGCGTGTGTGTGTACATCATCCATCGCCATATTCCGTTGACGGAATTACGTCACTTGGCATGGCGCGTTCGTTTTCTACCAAAACGGCTGGCGAGTATTTACAAGAAATCGCATAAGGAAATGTAACGTTTGCTCCTCCAGAGACTCTATTTATGGCCTGACTTCCTGTGGTGTTTATTTGAAATCCGGCTTGCGGAGGGAGAGAGAGAGAGAGAGAGAGAGAGCCCGGCCCGGTCTGGTCTGGTCTGGAATATCCCCACGGCCACAGGCAAACTCATGTTTAATGTCCTTCAACTTCTACTTCCAAGCCTTGGAGGCCCTCAAGGCTTCTTTTCTCGCTGAGCCGCAGAAAAGGGCCGAGTGCCAGCCAGCCTTCCCAAGTGTGGGCTCCGGTTCCCCGTTGCGCCCTCGTTGTTTGCAGCGTACGGTAAAACACGGTCAATGCCAATAGGATCCTTCAGGACAAAAAGCAGTTCTGAGTTTGAGGTTAAGTGTGGTGTTGTTGCGTGCATGAGTGACGGTGCGCAGGCCGTTTTCTCCCCGGGATTGATTGGCTCTGATGGCTTTGGCTCGTATGCGTTCCTTCGAAATTCATCACGTACGCGAGAGGCGTGGAGGGTTTATATGAGGAATTCTTGTAAATTGATCCTTCCTTCCGCCCCCGTCGCGCTGATATCCTCGTCCCCACGGGCTTCCTAAGTTTACCGAAGGGTCGCTCGGTCCGCATAAACACGCGGTTTCCTCTATCGGCTCGCGACACGATGACAGCAGAGTTAATGCTAGAATACATTTTTCCACCGCCAATCTTTCATGCGCTAAGCCATATTTCCTCAAGTGACGACATTTCCTTGATCAGCTATAGAGAATTTCATAGTCAAGCAAATGTGAGACGAGCTTCATCATTTGCCAAATATCACAGGTGGGTCCATCCAGGTGAAAATGAGCATTTATTTTTTTTAGAGTCCCATAGCCAGTTTCACTTATCGACCTGAAATTTACTTGCCATGTCTATCTTGAGTAATTGCCCCCCCCCCCCCCCCCCCCCAAAAAAAATGTTTCAAGAACCTATGCCTGCCTGAAAAGACACGTGAAGTCTGACTTTGGTTTAAGTGGCCATTTTGTTTTCTCTGATCGCCTTGAAATTTGAACCACGTGCACTCAATAGTTAGTTAGTTGGTTGGGTGATTGGTTAGTTAGTTAGATAGCTAAATTGAGGCAAATTTAAGTTTTATTTCACCGTCAAGGTGCCTTGGAAGTCCGCCATTTTGGTTTTTGAAGGAGACATTTTGAGGCCATTTTGGCACAGGCCCTTCAAAGACCAATTTATTTTCTATAAATTGTGTCCGATCATTACCAAATTTGAATTTGTATACTTCGATGGACGGGTCATACTAAATTATATTAAGTCAACCCCACAATGTCAGACATTGACGAAAAGTCTCGTGTGTGATGTGGAAAGAAAAAGAAAAATAATGTTCTGAAGTCCTGTTATCATTGGGGCGGGAGTTGAACAACTGATTTGAACTTTAGAAACGAGTCTATACAGTTAACAGAATGACCTTAAGAGTCCAATAAAATGTCCTGTCAAAATATGGCTCATTTGTATTAAGTGATGTGGAATATGTACTGTAGCTGCTTCGAGGGGCATGTCCTGTTTTTCTTAAAGAGTAGTTTAGTCGTTAACTCTTTCACATGAGGTTTTTCATGCATACTTCTTCAACTCCCGGGAGAGGAAGTGAGGGAAAAGCGGAGGGGGGGGAAAAGCCAGGCGAGGTTCAGACAGGCCCCCGTAACCTTGTTGCTTTATTATTCTTTTGACGCTTGCGTCGAAAGGTGTTGAAACGTCTGAACAGAACATGAGAGTCGTGCCGAACGCCCCCCCCCCCCCACTCCCCTTCGTCATCTCGTCGTCCCTCGATGGCGAGTCTCTGCGGTCGGGTTGTTTGGACTGACACCTCCAAAGCAAAACGCCGGTCTAAGAGAGGAGGAAATTTGTATATTTTTCAATGATAAATGCACTTTGAGCCTGGCTCTTTCACTCCTGGCTATTAATTCTCACGCCTGTGCGGACCAAAAGGAGTCCCCTCCTTCCATAACTTTCGTTACCATCTCCTCAAGTGTTTCAACTTCTAATCAGTGGATGTTTTTGGCATACATATATTAGACTTACACCATCCAAATGAATAATGTTTGTCTTGTAGGAATGGCAGAACTCCATCCAGAAGAACGCCGGTCTGGCCTTTATTGAGCTGGTCAACGAAGGCAGGTAAGCAACCCCAATAGAATCAGACAGAAATATCTTCCAGGGTCAAATGTTAACAACGTTTTGTAACCGGACAGGATGTTTCTTAAAATGTTTTGAAAAATGCGTCTTGCAAGTTGGTTGTGTATACACGGAAATATATGCTAATATGTGGCGATACACGGTTTATACACGGCTGCCTTTCTCGGTTGACCCCCAAAATAAAAAAAATTGTAATGTGTTTTCAACTCATTCACTCCATGCCATTTTCACAGAAGCAATCCCCTTCACGCTTCACTTTTTACTGGATTTTGACTGATTTTGCAAGGCCCACAGAATATTGTGTTCTATTGCTACAACAACATGGAACCTACCAAAGCCTACCAGGAAAAAAAAGTACTTCTATCATTTTCCATTTTGCAGCAATTGGCATTAGAATATAGCTAAGTTTCATCATTATTCACAAATCCATTTAGAATTGTGATTAATTTAGGTTTTTTTTCAACATGGCCCTGGTTGATATCTTTTGCTCTGCTGCCACCTGCTAGCCGAATTTACATTACTTCCGAGATCTATTCTTCTTAACATTGTGTTGAGCATACTCTTTGTTGCAAAAGAAAAAAAAAACACACACCGTTAATCCTTAACGCTTGCTGAACTGAGGTTAGCACTTCCAATGGGTCGAATAGTTGCTACCTTGAACACTGTTCAAAAGTTGCCGTCCTCACGGAGGACTTCTGAATTTGGGAGTTTGGGAGTTTGGATGCATGTGCGCGCATCTCGCCGGTTATTGATAGCAGGGTCAGGGCCAGAGAGGCTGCCGAGGCCCCAGCGCCTCCGCTCCCCTGCTGCCCTGCGCTGAAACAGCAGGCTTGGGTTACAGTCAGACCGCCGCCTGCCCCCCCTCACCCCGCCGCCCCCCCTTCAAACCCCATGCAGTCCCTCCTCTCTGGCCCTTCGTCTGTTATTGTTCCACTTTGCACACCGCTGACCTTTCGGGGCCGTTGCAGCGAGTTTTTTTTTTTTTTCTCTCCCTCGTCCACAACATGCGTTTTTGATTAGTATAGATAAGCGGCGATCGGGCCGGATGCTCTCTGCCCCTCCTGTCAGATGCATATCATTAACAAATCAATTAGCACCTGCACCCCAGGATGTACAAATGCGATTTTCTGCCCATTTTGTACGCTTATTTTACACATGGTTTTTTACGGCTGTTCCACGATTGTGTCCGCTTGTCGACTTTCAGCAAGCGGACATGATAACAAGAGCGATGATATTCTAAGTATGCAAATGTCCCTTCTTCCGCCAGGCTGCTGAGTCACACCATGAAAGACCACCTGGTCCGCGTGGCAAACGAAGCCGAGTTCATCCTCAGCCGGCAGAGGGCTGAAGACATCCACAAGCATGCGGATTTTCAGGTAAGATGATGAAATCTATGGAAATGACATCATTTGAAAATACATGATACATGCGCGGAGGTACATTTTTTTTTTTATACATGGAGAGTCGCGTTGATACCGGAACATGGTTAGCATATGAAGAAACATGAATTATACACATAATGGCTCATCATCACGTACTGTATATGAGAGGCTTCGAGGGTTTATATGAGGAATTCTTGTAAAATATATATATAAACAATTCTGGCAGTTTTCCTAACCCACTCACATGGTAAACTCTAAAAAGCGTATTTTGGAACCAATTTAAGATTACAAATTGAATTGTTGACCAACTTTAAAAAAAAAAAAATGCTTCAATTGGTAACACACGATTGAATGAAGTTAGTCCAAAGTGAATATATTAAAGTGCAATATGGAACTTTTTTCCCCCAAAATAACTTTACAATAAGCTTTTTATTTGACCATTTATAATTGAAATGCCTTCTAATTAGTAGATTAACACCTTAGCTGTTCACAATGGGTACTCCTGCAAGCCTCTGGCCAACAGTTTTCAGACTGGATTCGGGTTCGAATTTCCCGCGCCTGGTCTGCGGACGTGACGTCATGTGCGTGCGTGGTGTGTTATGTGAAGAACGGTATGTGCGGTTTCATTTTTCGTCAGCAGGTGGCAGTAGCGATTCGAAATGGAATATTCTACGTTCTGTATAAATTTAATTCGTTAAATGTAATACTTTGGATTAACTTAATTTAGGTGACTATATTTAGTTTAATTAACTCATAATTAAGTAAATGTAATATCTTCACTTTGGACTAACTTAATTCAATCGCGTGTTACCAATTGAAGCGATTTTTTTTAAAAAGTTGGTCAACAATTCAATTTGTAATCTTAAATTGGTTCCGCAATTCTCTTTTTAGAGTGTGAATTTTGAGCAGATTGAATTACTTGTACCCAAGTTTGGGCTAATTATTTTTGACCCAGCAGATGAGGTTGGATTTGGGCGGGCTGCAGAGCTGAAGCGGCTTAGCAATTTGGAGTGTTTTGTGCGTGAAAATTAAAATGAAAATTTAGAAAATGTTGGTGCGCATCTTCCTATTCTTAGTAAACATTGGTATTAAATGTATTATTTTTTTTAACCACAGCTATATTGATAACCTTGTGATTGGTTAATTTTGACCTCTTGTTATATCATAATTTGAACTCAACATAATTAACTCTTTGACTGCCAGACGTTTTCAGAAAAGGGATGCCGTGGGTGCCAGCCGATTTAAGCATTTTTGACTGATCTTTCAAGGTCCACAGAAAATTATGTGTTTGGACTATGGAAACACACATACTACCAAATGAAAGATTGGACTCTCATCTTTCATCAGAAAAAATAGTTTGTTTCTACCTTATTCCGTTTTTCAGTAATCAACAATAGAAAATGGTTAGTTTCACCTCTGTTTTGAAAAAAAAAAAAAACGTCTTTTAACGTCTTTGGCACTCCTCCATAGGATTTTACTAAACGTTATTTAACGTTTTTGGCAGTCAAAGAGTTAATCAACTCCTCAACCCAATGCCCTGGCCATAAAAAAGCCCAGGGATCAATATTCGTTGTCTGGATTTGTTTTGGGTTCAGGGCAAATGACGTGTGACACCCCCCCCCCCCCCCCCGAAGTATTTGTAATTGAATTTTTTCTATTTAATCTTTCACTGGAAATTGTCCAGGTAAGAATGGTAAAGTTATGTCAGAATTAAAGGTGTATTTTCATTATTTCTCTTTTATTGTCTCGCAGTCACGGTTCATTTTTTAAATCGATGACAAAGCATATTTTTTTTTTCTTGGCTCGGAAAGACCCGAAAACACCCGCTCAGAGTTGACGAGAGGAACCCAACGACTTCAATGTCCAGTGGGCGGCGTCAACCCTGTCACATTGAAAGAACCACTTGATATCTTTCTGCTCTGCGAGAAAACACAAGCCGTGTAAAACTCGGCATCTCCGAGGAGCTGACTCGGCGACTTGAGAAGTTGCCCGTCGAGTCGGGTCTGTCCCAAACAAGCTCGCGGGGAACGGGACACCACGCTCGGCACATGTTGCTAAGCAAACATTGTGCTAATGTGGCGTAGCAGCCGCACCCCCCCCCTCGGCTTAGCACAAACCTCGCCATTCACTGGGAAGTCTTTCCCGGACTGCGGGCACCCTGGCTTGTGCCCTCCACCCTTCTTCGATCACCACCCGCTGCCATTATACTCCCGCTGGGGGTGTATTTTGCCCCATGACGGCAATATGGCGTCCTCCCCTTTCCTCTAGATCTGGCTCGGCATTAACTCTTTGACTGCCAGACGTTTTCAGAAAAGGGATGCCGTGGGTGCCAGCCGATTTAAGCATTTTTGACTGATCTTTCAAGGTCCACAGAAAATTATGTGTTTGGACTATGGAAACACACATGCTACCAAATGAAAGATTGAACTCTCATCTTTCATCAGAAAAAAAAAGTTTGTTTCTACCTTATTCCGTTTTTCAGTAATCAACAATAGAAAATGGTTAGTTTCACCTCTGTTTTGAAACAAACGTCTTTTAACGTCTTTGGCACTCCTCCATAGGATTTTACTAAACGTTATTTAACGTTTTTGGCAGTCAAAGAGTTAAAAGCTGCAGACAGACTTGAGAGATTTTAGCCTGAAGGGTTGACTATGCCGTAAAATACATTTGAAGGTTATTTCAACTCTCATGGCACATACTTTCCTTTTTTTTTTTTTTTTTTTTATTATTATACTTTTTCTCATGCCATTATTGGCACTTTTCTGAATTGCGCTTAATGAAATGGAGTCCAGTTTTAGTCCACAAAGCAAAAAACTACCCTACCTAGAGGTTTGTAAAAGCTATTTAAGTGGTCCATAAAACAATTTTTTGGCAAATCACTTAAAAAATGTTTTTCTCTCAAATAGACACCAATTAGTCACTTAGGGCTGATAAACACCTCCCTTAAATAAGCACCTCCTCCCTGACTGACCTAATACATTGACACTCACGCTTTATACCTGGAAATGAGTGCTTCATGTTATTAAATATTTTTAGAATCCATTATTTTATTAATAGAATAATTTGATAAGAAAATACTTTGAATTAAAGTTAATTGCAAAAATCATGTTTCTTCTGGTAACTGTTTAAAGGGCATAGTTGACTCATTGAGCCATTTTCAACAATAAAAAAATATTTTGTCCAGAATGAATTTGATAACTTTATTATTTTTTCATGTAGAATTAATACCTTTAAAAAAAAAAAATAAATGTTCCACTTGCTGTCGCCTCAAGATGACGTCACCTGTGCTGAAGAAATAGGTAAGGACCAATCATGGCTCACTTGTTTTCCGGGTTTGGTCAGTAAACTGAACCATGATTGGTCGTTACCTACTTCCTCAGCACAGGTGATGTCATCTTCAGTCAACACAAGTGGGAATTTTTTTTTTTTTTAAAGGTATTCATTGGATGCAAAAAATAATGTAGTTATCAAATTCATTCTGGACAAAATACTAACTTTTTACTGCTGAAAATGGCTCAATTAGTCCGTCAAGTATCCCTTTAATAACTCATTATTGTATATTTGGTGTCGTTTTATGATGACAAAAAACACGTAACCACATACACTTCTGAGGCTGCTTTAGGTCAATTCCAGGTTATTTATAGCACGACATCAAATGTCTTTTTTTTTTTTTGTAATAGATTAAATCAATGTTTTTTTCTCTCCGTGAATTGTTTATGGTTCAGTTTCTGGTTTGGTCCTTTACATGTCAGAAAATTAGCAAAAACGTTGATTATTGTTTCGCAAAATAAGGGATGTGTGCAAATGTCTCATACAAAAATAATCAGTCCGCAGTGTGGAAAACTACACAAATCTAAGAATATTTACTGTTGAGAGGCTGATCAGAGGATTTGAACAATTTTAAGGCTCTAAACGATTAATCGATTATGAAAGAAGTTGTTGATTAGTTTGACCATCAATTTGTTGCCAAGTAATCGATTAATTATCGCACCTTTAGTTCATACATGCAAACCTACAGCATATGTACCAGAATTACACGGTGTTTGGAAAGTCACTGTCAACATGTATTTTGATTCATATCTTTCAATTGAGAATGCAGGCATTGCACTGAATTGTAATAAAACATGTCTGTTGAAAAAATGGCAGTGCACGGTGACTTTCCGAGCACCCTGTGGATGCATTCTTCATTCCAGGAAATACGTTTGTACACTGAGATGCTTTTTTTTTTTTTTTTTTAGAAGTCGTTAAAAAGTTTCGACATTGCGCCTACACAAGGGAAATGCATGGTTTATACAACCAATATCATAGACAAAGACTTAATATCCATTGTTTCTTGTACAAAACTGCGTCTTGTCCAGTATCCATCAGAGTCAGTTTTATTTCTGACACTATCAGCCGCATGCACTGGTCGGATAAAAATGACAAGTAATAGAAAGCTGTAACTCCTCATTAATTGACAGCGTCTGTTGTTCATCCCCAAAACTCTCTTTTCACAATTGAATCGCCCCCCCCCCCCCGCCCCCCCTCCCTCCTTAATGCGGGTTGCTCCTCGGTGACCCCCGAGAAGAAGTGAGAGCCCCTGATAAGTCCCGCTCTGATATTGCTGTATTGATTTTTGCCTGGCTCTGTTTTCAGTCTGATGGAGCCCACGCTTTCATTTTGCGCTGCCGCAATAAAAATAACAGGCCAATGAAACATGCCCCCCCCCCACACCCCCCGACCTCAGCACGCTCCCACCCTCTTACATCTGTGGAGGTGTTTGGAAATGTTTTTCACCTTCAGACTCACTTTTCCTGTGTTTCTATGTTGGAGATTGTTTAGCCAGACAAAGGATAAACTTTGTTATATCACCATTTGTGGATAAGTTGCTTAACTTTTGTACGGAATCACAATAATGACTTTTTCACATAGAACAAGATGGGGTTTGACCCTTTCCATCCAGAAACACGTTTAAGTGTACAGTAGGGCTGGGCGATATGGTCAAAAAATCAAATCAAGATTTTTTTTCTTCCCCACAGTCATAAAATTACAATTTTAAAAGATTTTTATTGATTTTAATCTAATTAACCCAACAAACATTTTATTCAAAAATAATTTTCTTGTTTCAAATGTTCAGGCAACAATAATGTATATTGATTCCAAGTCAGTTTGAACATAAACTTAACATTCATAGTTTGTGCTTAACTCATTCACTCCCAGCCATTTTGACAGATTTTGCAAGGCCCACAGAATATTGTGTTCTATTGCCATACAAACATGGAACCTACCAAAAGAAAAATTAGAGTCTCTTCTTTCCTCAGGAAAAAAAAAGTAAATTTCTATCTATTTCCGTTTTGCATTATTTAGCATTAGACTATAGCTACGTTTCATCATTATTCACAAATCTGTGAATATAAAGAAGAGGAAAGAGCTTGTTTCAACATGGCCCTGGTTGATCTCTTATACTCTGCTGCCACCTGCTGGCCGTTTCTGTAACAACTACCATTGCTTCAACCATTCGCTTCAGTTCAGAGGCTGCATCAAAGCCTTCTGTATGCTCTAGCATAAAAAAAAAAAAATAATAATTTAAAAAAAAAACATAAAACGTATAAATACGTCTTTGGGAGCATAGTAATATTTAAAATAGAACATATTTATAGTAATTTCTGGACTACAAGCCGCTTCTTTTTTTCACTTTCATTCGACCCTGCGGCTAATACAAAGGTGTGGCTGATCCATTAGATCGCAAGGGGGCGCACTATAAAGGAAGCGCGAGATTGTCAGGCAGAGCAAACCAAACCAAGTGAGCCCAAATACTGTAGGAGAGACAGAACGAGAGCGAGACAATTTGCGCCCTCATTATGGAAAAGAAAGTCGTGGTAACATTGGCTTACAGTTGGGTGCGGCTTTTATGTGTAACAAACTTGAGTATTTCCCCAAATTTAGCTAGCGCGGCTTATAGTCAGGTGCGCCTTGTAGTCCAGAAATGACTGTAAACGTTTTTGGGAGCAAATGAAGTAGTTAGTAGCTGTTGAAAACATATCTTGTAAACCACCCATCCAGCATTCTGCCACTTGTGCTAAATTACAACGTAAAACCCTTAAAAAGGACGCGGAAGACGAAGTGCGATATAGGTGGGGTTGTTGGGGTGGGGGGGGGGGGGGTTCACTGTAGTCCCAGTTCTTCTCCACTGAACGAAGTCTTGTCTCTGTGACACGTTGCGCGGAACTCCACAGGACGGAACGGAGTAATCTTTGTACCGCGGAGTGAGTTATCACCACGCTCTTGTGGCGAACTAGAGAGGAAGATAACTTGAAGTGGGGCTGGCGAGGTGGGGGAAATCCAATTACCTTTTTAGGTTCTTTATCTAATAGGATCCTTAATGTGAAGGGAATCTGCAGATCACAACACAACAAATGATAGACGGCGATATCTCGCCGGGGAGCCGGAAAAGAGCGAGATAGGAAAACAGAACATGGGGGTGGAGAGATGGAGAAATCGAAGTCCCTCTTTTTTATGGGGCTGTTCATTAGGGATGAAATGTGGTGCTCTTAGGGCCACAAGGGCAGATAAGAAGGTCCAGATAGGGAAGAGTGAGCAAGACCCGTGTCATTTCGATTCTTCCTCATCCCTTTTTTCTTCACTCTTTTTTTTTTTTTATACACACGGTCGGGTTATCCTCCCGCTGTTATATGGAGTAATTGAATTGGCGCTTGGAGAGATACAATGAAAGCCAGACGATAGCAAGCTAATTAATGTTTGGCGTCATTGTCTTTCCTCCGCTGAGCTTGTAAAATGATCCGAGCTCTCCCGCCCCAAATTGATGACATTAGCATCGAGCCGATGATTCTTGCAGTGTATTATGCCGGCGCTCTTATGCGATGGAAAATTACAAAACATGATAGTTTACTCAGCTCAACTCAACTTTATTTATAGAGTGCTTAAAAAAGCAATTTTGGCTTTATACAAAAGTGCCGTACATAAAGTAAAAATTCGAAACAAAGGCAGTTCAAATAGTAAAGACGGTAAATATAAAATTTAGGTGTAAAACTGTTTTGCCAAAACTGTAATGCGTGCAGGAAAACTCAATTGCATAAAAAAAGAAGACATTTTTCAAAAGTACAAAGTAATTTACAATAAGAGAAATAATCGCACAAATAATTAAGCAAATTTGCAAAAGTTAAAACATCAATTTGAAAACATCTTGAAAAACATTAAACCGTACCCTCAAAACTAAATTAGACTGTCAACTCAATACACATTTCCAAAACTAAAAATAGATTCACAAATTGTGACACAATTTTTTTTTTACAACGTGAAAAACACATCTACGCATTGTGAAACTTAATTTCCGGCAAAAATTTAAACAATCGTGACTTTAAAACGTAAGTTTACAAATTTGAAACGACTTCACAAAATGTGAAACGAAATCTGCATCTTGTTTACCAAATCCTAAACAAATTAACATTTTTGGGGGCGGGGGGGACATTTTTAAACTCAAAACAAACTTAAACCAAAAAAAGCATCTACAAAAGTAAAAACATTCAAAAAATGACAACTTTGCAAATTGTGAAACATTTTCACCAAATCCCAATTTTTTTTGGGCAAAACAAAAATGCAAAAAAACAGTTATCTTGTAAAACACACATTTACCAAGTGTGAAATAAATTACCATTAAGTAAAACTAAATAACAAACCTCTTAATTAGACTGTAAAACTCAGTTTTACAAAGATGAAGCCCATTAACAAATGTGCGGCCAAGTTTGAAGCACATTCATGTTTGGGAAATCTAAATGACAAAACTCAAAAATTCGTTTGCATTTACAAAGTATGAAAAAAACACTTGGCAAATATGAAAATAAAAATCTACATTTTGCAAGTCATTTAAAAATTCCAGAAACTAATTAAGAACAATTGTCCACATTTTAAATATTTGAGTCACGTTTTTCATTGAGCAGATTTATATTTTCCGTTTTCATAATTCACATTTATTAAATATTTTTGTTTTCTTTTCCCAAATTTCATTTTGTTTGAGGTCTAACATTAGTTGTTTTTTTTTGCCACCCTTTTGCTCGCTGCAAACGTCACATAAAGACAGACGGCGGTGGGTCATCTCTGCGATGCAACGTCTAACCTGCTTGCAATGGTTCGACCCTTTTCTTGTTGGAATTGAACCAATTGCTGTTCCACGCTTGTCGCAGCCGAAAGCCCCGACTCCCAAAGGCTATTTACACCGCCTTGTGACGGACAGCTGCCACCGACTGTGCGCAAGCTGTCATGTCCTTGTCCAAACGGTGACGCGGTACGTCATTATTAGAAAATCTCACGTCCAGACAACACAGAGCTCGTTCAACAACGCCCATTTAAGCACAATATGAGTCTTAATACAAAACGCTGACTCTATAATCCAAATATATATTTTCTCCCGGCATGTTTTGCCAACTCTTTTGTGCTGTACAAGCATTTCCCGGCAGACTGGAGCAGAAGACCATCATGGGAACACAACTGTCTCAGTCCTGCTGTCTTGTCAGCGTAATGAAGTCTCCTGGTACCTCTTCTGCAGCTCCTGACCAGAACCCCCAACCCCCCCCCATCAAAAGACGTGCCCAGTTTAGTCCCAGTGCCTTTGGTCGAGCTGAGTGCTGCATTCTCATTGGACTGTTATCCAGCTTTGGTGGACTTGTGTCTCTAACGGAGGCACTCTCCATTGCTCTTTGTTTGTGCCGGAGAACAATAAACGGAATCCCAGATGATGGTCACGGTTTTGCATCTTAAAAAAAAAAAGAATAGAATAGCGGTGCATGCCTCCAAGTGTTCCGCATTTGTGTTTAGTTGCGGTTTCTTTTTATTTTTTTATTTTTATTTTTTTTTTACAGGAGAGCTCAGTATTGTTCATTCGATTTGACATCATCATTGCTCTCCTTTTTTTTTTTTTTTTTTTAATCCAACAAATCAATTAAAAAAAAATTAATAAATGTTTTTTTTTTTTTTTTTAAATATATATACACACATATACACACACACATATATATATATATATATATATATATATATATATATATACCCTTTTTTTTGTATGTGGGTGAGTATGTGTATGTGCATGTGTGTGTGTGTGTGTGCGTGCGTGCGAGCGTGTGTGTATTCATCAGTTCACCTAAAGCCCATTAAAAAAAAATCCCATACTAATAATATAATATAATAATAAATTGCCAGATGCAGAAACATCAATGTAAGTTATCACGATGTAGTGGCTCTCGCTAACAGACAGAATTAAGTAACCGGAATTAGGTTAAAAAATTCTATATACGTAGACCATGATTCTATAAATTTTGATATTTGTTTTTTATTTGAGGCAGATATTTTTTCCATTAAAATGTGATTTATGAGGAGGTTAGACCATTGGTCGATATTCAGAGTTTGTTTATTTTTCCAGTTAACAAGAATTGTTTTTTTAGCGATAGTAAGGCCTACAAGTGTAGATTGAAATTTTTTATGTGGTAAGTCAGTTGTTGTTAGGTCACCTAGCAAACACAAGTTTGGAGATAAAGGTATCCTACAGTTAGTTGCGGTTTCTACAGTTCTCAATTTGGAGCTCTGACAATGTAGGCAGTAGTGGTGTACGATTTGTGACCAACGCGGAAAGACGTGTTCAGTTGTAGGACCAAGACTGGCCTGCGAGAGGCAGCATGGTGCCCTCTCAGCATCCACACTGCTAGAAAATACAAAGAAGAGTAAGTCATAGTCGAAGAAATTAGTGCTGTCACTATCAAATATTTTTAGAATCGATTAATCTATCAGTTATTCAATCGATGAATCGACTCGTCGTAGCATTTAGCTTTAACGTAACCATCCGCTGTCAGCTAAAAAATCATCTGCGGTCAAAGTTAATAGTGAGATTAATCTGCGTTAATACATGATTGATGCGATCATTTTTGGTGATTAATTAATTAGTTAAAGCTTTACCTTTGACAGCACTAGTTATTACAAAAAATGGCCAGCATGTGGCAGCAGAGTATAAGAGATTAAACAGGGCCATGCTGAAAATAAAGCTCTTTCCTCACTGTTTTAAATAGATTTGTGAATAATGATGAAACTTAGCTATATTCTAATGCTAATTGCTGCAAAATGGAAATAGATAGAAATGTACTCTAATCTTTCTTTAGGTTATTTCCATGTTTTTATAGCGATAGAACAGAATATTCTGTGGTCCTTGCAAAATCTGTCAAAATCCTGTAAATCAGCCGGGAGCGAAGGGGGTTGCTTCAGTGAAAATGTCTGCGAGTGAATGAGTTAAGATTTCATCATGGGGAATTTTAACCTCATTCGGCAAACGTCAAACCCTTCCGTCATTGTCAATATTTCAAGTCAATCCGTCATCCGTCATCCGTCGATCGGACGGCAAAACGAGCGTCAGTCAATGTTTCCGTCATTCGAGATCTGCATTTGTCAGTGTTTGTCAATCCGTCACCAAAATGGGACAATTTTATTGATGGATTACATGGACGGACGAAAACGCACGTCCGTTAATGCTTAGTCAATTTTTTAGAAGTTTCCCGTCAATCGGCTACAAAATGGGCGTCCGTCATTGACAATATCGATGGAATGCCCACCTTTGGTCTTTGCTATGATAAACAGGTCCACCCACTTACGTGTTAGTCTGGGAAACTGGTGTTGGGGTGTAATTTTTTTTTATTTGATGTGATAACTTCTCAGGTCACTTTGTAGCCGTAAGCTTCACACGTGCATATCAAGACTCCACCGAATTGTCCCACATGCAAATAAAGGAAGTGTGTGAGTTCACTCATCATTATCTAAATGCTGCACTTGTCACATGATGCCTCCTTCTCTTCCTCTCAGTGGGTTGTGAGGGTTAACCAGCATAATTGGCAGGAGAACACAGGCTCATTACAGCGTATCAGCCCTCTGTTTATCAATTAGAGTGACAGAGGAAGGTCCGAGGGTGTTGCCGCATATGAGGAAAAAAACGGCGGAGATGAGGATTTAAGGCTCCGTTTGAGGACACGAGCACGCTTGATTTGCAATCTCTTGACTCTCGGCGGCACATCCGCCGGGCCGTCGCTCTGCGAGGGTCTCCAATTTCTCACGTGCGTTGACAAGTACTCCCGCGGGGTTTCCTTTACAACAAATGGGGTCCGGATGATGGCGGGGGAACCCAGAATGCAAAATACATGGGGGGGAACAGAAAAGGGGATTGGGGGGGGGGGGGGGGTGATGTAGAATGGGCATCAGGAAATTGTTTTCTCCTCGAAAAATAAAATAAAAAGACTCTCTTGCACTTGATCCCTTGCCCCGGAGTTTCCAAATTGCAACATAAAACACCACCAGGGAATTCAGACAATGTGCACGAGTAGGGGAGAAAAATGAGGGTTTAAAAGAACAATGGCGAACAAAAGTCAGCAAATGACAATGGCTGACAGCCACTTCAATTCTGGAATGATGCCGCTGTCATGCCGCCGCTCCCCACTATTGATTTTTTTTTTTCTTTCCTCTCTCTGGGGGCAAAAAAAAAAAAAAAAAAAAAAAATCTAATCCAGTTGAAAGAGATCCCTGCTAGCGGCCATCAAGGTTAACGCAGCACAAAGTATCTTCCTCCTCCTCTTCCTCTTGTGTAGGCTTTAATGGAATGGTCACCGCGCTGAGATGGCAGCCTCTTCGTCTCCTCCGCACAAGATGAAACCTTCTCGTCCATCACTCCACGTTTGCGGCCATCTTTGCATGCAGGCTTCAGAGTCAAGGGCACGCCATGTGAAAAATACAGCACACTAAACTGTAACGTGGTGAAAATTGGGAAAAAATTGTCTTATTATTAACTCATTCTCTCGCAGCCATTTTCACTGAAGCAACCCCCTTTGCTCCCGGCTGTTTTACTGGATTTTGACTCATTTTGCAAGGCTCACAAAATATTCTGTTCTATTGCTATAAAAACATGGAACCTACCAAAAGAAAGATTAGCATCTCTTCTTCCATCAGGAGAATTTTTTCAAATTTCTATCTGTTTCCGTTTTGCAGCAATTAGCATTACATTATAGCTAAGTTTCATCATTATTCACAAATCTGTTTAAAACACTGGGGGAAACAACTCGTTTCAACGTGGCCCTGGTTGATCTCTTATACTCTGCTGCCACCTGCTGGCCGTTTTTGTAATAACTACCATTGCGTCAACCGTTCTCTTCAGTTCAGAGGCTGCATCAAAGCCTTCTGTATGCTCTAGCATAAAAAAAAAAAAAAAAACATGAACGTATACATACGTTTTTGGGACTGGTAATCCTTAAAATAGAACAGATTTTTACGCTTTTGGGAGCAAATGAGTTAGGTGGCCGTGACTAATTCTTTGAGAGTCAAAACGCTCTTTGCGGACTTCTTCCAGATTCTGTATTGGGCAACACATTCGGCTCTTGAATGTCTTGGAAATCTTTTAGATTCGATTTGATCCAAAATGCTTGACCTGTTCAATATATTTTTTTCATTCCTGCTTGCATAAGGACTTGAAATTTGTCAGCTTGCGAGGCCAGTTCTTGCGCACACACACACTAATTTTAAAAATTGTACAAATGTAACCTTGGACTGTCTAAGCATGGTCTCTATGTTGCCACTTTGTACCATGATGTGGTTTTTGGAGATAATCCCTCTTTTTTTCCACCTCACAGTCACTTCCCGGACTATCCCTCCCTCCCTCCCTCCTCCTCCCCAAAATACATCCACTTTTATTTATTTGAGCGGTGAACGTAATGCGGGAGACGCGAATCTGCGTAATTGACTCGATTACCGCCAACTGTTCTCCTTTGGTCTCCGCCGAGGTGCCGTCGACTCGGGCAGGTTGGGCCCTGCAAGGTGCCGCCCACTATTAAAGTGTCGCAAGTCATCACGGCAAAGTCACATTCCGTTTTGGTACATGCCAGAACAAGTATTTAGGGCTCAAGTGGCAGATGCTGTTTATTATTATTATTCCAGCTAATTGTTTGCATTTGGGGGTCTTCAACATGCCCCAAAAGCTCACAAATTTGTGTGTACTGGGGGAAAAGTCACTCCGTTAAATTGAAGTGCAAGTTAGTCGTTTTGGCTTGAAGAAGCCATTTTGTCGGCAAAGTCCAAGAAAAAGGAAAAAATTTACTCCGGCACCAAAATCTTTAATCAACTCGAACTTGGGTGACCACGTCGATCATAACAAAATGCACGAAAAAAGTCTCAAGGACTCATGGACAGGTGATCAGCCGTTTTGGTTGGAAACATACATTTTATTAAATTTTTTTCTTTCTTCTAGAGAGCTCAGTATTGTTCATTCGCTAATTTTACCGATTTGACATGTCATCATCATTGCTCTCTTTTTAAAAATCTTTTTTTATTTTTTAGTTTTTTTAATTTGTAAAAAATATATATATATTTTGTATGTGCGTGCGTGTGAGTGTGTATTCATTAATTCACCTAAAACCTATTAAAAAATCCCATACCGTTCACCTAAACCGAACACTTCCAGCCAGAGTCGTGAAACATACATTTTTTAATGAATTCCATTTAAGTTTGAAAAATTTTAGTCCCCAACACCGGTGTCACCGATCGACACAGAATTTGATGGACATGTCTATCATTACAGTGCACACACAAAAAAGTCTTAAGGACCCATAATCTGAAATTGAACGGGAAGTCAGACATTTTAGCTTGATTCACCATTTTGGGACTGAATTCCAGGAAAAAAAAGAGGCATGGAAAGTAAAAAAAAAAAAAAAAAAAAAAAAAAGTCCCCCTTTAACAGTTTCACCAATCAAAAAAATTCAGTGGACGCGTTTGTCTTGACAGGATACATAAAAAAGTCTCAAGGGTTCATGCTTGAAAATGAACAGGAAGGCAGCCATTTTGTAGACAAACTCTACGGGCCTGGAGAGCTTTTTGCCGTGGCTACCGATGTTTGCCAAGCGACCCGGAACATTTAATTTAGTGTGCGTGCTTCCCCAACAACATTCCCCCGAAAAGACTGCCACGTCTGTCCTTTTTGTCGTGTTGACCTTCAATCAACATTTTCAAGTCCACTTTATGGGAGTGAGCCGGGTAGTTAACTGCTATTTCTTCTTACCGCTTCTAAACAAGCCTAACGGTGTGGTTTCATGGTGCTTGTTATGTGTTTTGGCCGCTAATCCCGAGGGAGAGGTTTTGAATTTGAACCATTCCTACCTTAGCTTTGGTCAAGGGAAGGCTCAATGAACTGTTTGTTTATGCTGGTGCCATCGGACTGCAGACTTTGCAAATCGCAGGCAGGAACAAGACAAGTGTAATGGAAATTTTAACGCAGCATCCTGGTAGATGTGATCACGTAATGCATTTCATTTCGACTTGGTGAAGCAGCATGTGACTCATCACCCAAGGCATGATTGCAGTCCCTCAACTCTATGGAGCGTCCTGCCACAACACTCGTTTGCGGCTTAACTCATTCGCTCCCAGCCATTTTCACTGAAGCAACCCCCTTCGCTCCCGGCTGCTTTACTGGATTTTGACAGATTTTGCAAGGCCCACAGAATATTGTGTTCTATTTCTATAAAAACATGGAACCTACCAAAAGAAAGATTAGAGTCTCTTCTTTCCTCAGGAAAAAAAGTATATTTCTATCTGTTTCCGTTTCGCAGCAATTAGCATTAGCATATAGCTAAGTTTCATCATTATTCACAAATCTATTTAGAATTGTGAGTAAATTAGCTTTTTTTTTCAACGTGGCCCTGGTTGATTTCTTTTGCTCTGCTGCCACCTGCTGGCCGTTTGTGTAATAACTACCATTTCTTCAACCGTTCTCTGCAGTGAGTAAATGAGTCTTTTTTTCAACATGGCCCTGGTTGATCTCTTTTGCTCTGCTGCCACCCGCTGGCCGTTTGTGTAATAACTACCATTTCTTCAACCGTTCTCTGCAGTGAGTAAATGAGTCTTTTTTTCAACATGGCCCTGGTTGATCTCTTTTGCTCTGCTGCCACCTGCTGGCCGCTTGTGTAATAACTACCATTTCTTCAACCGTTCTCTGCAGTGAGTAAATGAGCCTTTTTTTCAACATGGCCCTGGTTGATCTCTTTTGCTCTGCTGCCACCCGCTGGCCGTTTGTGTAATAACTACTATTTCTTCAACCGTTCTCTGCAGTTGAGAGGCTGCATCAGAGCCTTCTGTATGCTCTAGCATAAAAAAACAACCCAAATTTTTTTGAATATGTCTTTGGAACACTTAAAACATTTAACATAGAACATATTTATACGTTTTTGGGAGCAAATGAATTAAAGCAAACTCGCAGCCCGGTTGCCATTTGCGGCCCGATGATACTTTGTGCCATCTCACTTGCTATTTTTTTTTTGTACATTTCCCTGAACATCCTCTGATAAACAAAAGATGGTGACTCGCAGCCACCATTTTGTGGCCTACATCCCAAACGTTTACCAAACCATCCTTTATTCTGCCCCCGTTGTACTCCCTTTACTCATCACGCTTGCCCGGAGGGTCAAGGCCCACTCTGATGACGCACAAAGAGACATAGATTGATAATTAGGGCCGCTTACGCCCGCAGAAAAAGCCTCCTCTAATGTGATTTATATCTATGGATCTTCTGTCAGATATGAAGAGGAAGCAATTTCATGAAGTGAACTTTTGGGAAATGCGTTTCTAACCACCAACCATGCATCATGGTCTCATAAGACTAATTTTATTACGGGATATGTGGAAAAGTCAACGCGCTCTTCACTCGAGTTGAGCAGGAAAAGCGGCCGGTTCAAAGGCTGAGTCCCGATAACATATTCCGACAGAGAAAAATGTCCTGGGTATCGTGTGATTGGGTGTGCCGCAGGGCATTAGTAGCCATGTGTCCACTGTTATTAATCAACATGACACCAGGACTGGAATTACCAACACTATTTTTTTTTTTTCGTTGCCCCCTTTCTTCCTCACCACAACTCGGTGCATTTTTGTTGAGAAATTCCTTGGAAAAGCTTGCTAGGAATTCCTAAATAGCACCGGTAAGGGGGTGCGCGAGATTAAAACTGTAATGACATCCTGGTAGAATGATTTTACATTAACGGGGTACGCCCTCTATTGTGCAGCCGTGTGGATGGCAGTATAATTACACATTTTTAAGTTGGATTTTTATCCCCCATGACCACGTTTACATGATTAATTATGATGTGCTTGTATTTTTTCGGGGGGTGGGGGGGGTGCACCATCTCTTATGGAAAGTTTTTTTTTTTTTTTTTTAAATTGCATTCATTGCCTTTTGTTCACGGTGTGTTCGTAGTTCATAATGTTCAAAGTTGTTGAATGTGCTAAAAAATGTTGGAAAGCGGAGGTGCGCCACAGTTGAACAAGTTACCCACCCTTTTATTTTTCCGCCGTTTCTCCCCTCCAGTCCAACTGCGCTCAGTACTCGGCGGAGAAGCGCGACGAGGAGAAAATGTGCGATCACCTGATCCGCGCCGCCAAGTACCGAGACCACGTGACGGCCACGCAGCTCATCCAGAAGATCGTCAACATCCTCACCGACAAACACGGAGCGTGGGGAGCCTCCTCTCTCGGGTACGTCTTGTCATCACTGACATCGTCAGTGCTTGATTGGCTGGGTGAAGTCACATCCAGGTTCGGTGGGTCACGATTCAATACCGATTAATCCGAATACGAATCTATAAGTCATTTAACATTTTTTTTTTCTTCTTTTAATTTAAATTTAGAAAATGCTAATCAGTAAACTTGTACATGTACACTGTAAGATTTGTATGAAAATGTACTTTAGGCTTATAAGTGTGAGCCGCTATATTTAACAAACAATCAGTTTCATGTTTGAACAGCATTGAAATCAAATTTTAAGGTTTAATGTTCCATTAATATAACATTCTTCCATGCTTCAAAATATGAACCCTAAGTAAGACATTTTGTTTTCCATCAAAAATTGATGTTTAAAAATCAATTCGGCTGCATATTGAATCGATACGAGAATTGCGCGATATATTGCCAAAAAATTTTTTTTAACACCCCTAATAGCAAGGTATTTTTTTCATTTTTCCACTTTTCATTAGCAAAAACATATTAGACAAAAAAAAATGTGTTGAATGAAAAATACAAAAATGTTAGACAATACAGAAATAATTGAAAAATAGAACAAAAAAGCAAATTAGATGAAAAATACACAAACATTCGACCAAAAGAGAGAAGTGTTTGACATAATTCCAAAATATTAGACAAAAATAAAACAATGTTAGACTTAAAAGAAGACATAATAATAAAAATATATATACACTATATTACAAGAAAATATTAAAGTATGACAAATACCATTTGTAAAAATTCAGATTGGATGAAAAAAATTTGCAAAAACTAGCAGAAAATGAAGAATCAAAAATATTAGAGAAAAATGCATTAATAATTGAAAAATAGAACAAAAAAGCAAATTAGATGAAAAATACACAAACATTCTACCAAAAGAGAAGTTTTTGACATAATTCCAAAATGTTTGACAAAATTAAACAATGTTAGACTTAAAATATATATATATTACAAGAAAATATCAAAAAGTAATACAAATACCATGTGCAAAAATTCAGATTGGATGAAAAAAATGTGCAAAAACTAGCAGAAAATACAAAAACTAATTGAATAATCAAGAATATTAGAGAAATTCTCAAAAATAATAATGAACATTAGACACAAAATTCATTAATATTTGTTAATATGAGAAAAAAAACAGAAATGTTACATGTAAAAAACATTTGGGAAAATTTTTTTTTTCAAACAAGTAAAAAGCAAAAAGCAATATTGGAATATGTTATGAAATACAAGACATACAGTAAAATGAAAATTAATAATATTACATGGAAGAAACTCAAAACATACACAAATATTCAATGAACCTTTGATCATGCAAAGTCACATTAGATGAAAAGGTAAAAGCAATAGCAATTGTGATCTTCCATTGTTTGCAACTCTACGATACCTAGCATGTAACAGCCATCTGATGACGCTTGTTAGGCTGCCGCAATTTGTAGCCGCTTTTGTTTCCACATCCATTTTATCGTCTTGTACTTCCATGTCCACGTCTCTCGCTTTTCTATTCTCCTTTTCTTTTGTAGTGTACTCGCACAAAGGCCGTTGCTGGTCTTCTGCACAAACGCCAGCCTCAAAGTTTCCCATTACCGACCGAGGCGGCTATTGATGCTTTTCCTAATGGCCGCCGATGGGCGCGCCGAGCCATTGGCGCGGGGCCTCGGAGCGCTGCCGCTCTTTTCATAAATCACAATCAGTCCGGTGCCGTTACATCAATATTTTTGGTCAATTACCGTGAAGGTCAGGTGGCGCAGCTTTCGCACCGGAGCGGCAGAGAGCTATGCGGGGCTCTCATCGCGGGGAACATCTGCCGTAGAGAAAATCGTAAAAAAGCAACACCTGCAGCCACATGGGCGAGATATTTTTACAAACAGAAACATGATGGATTAGACAGAAAATACAAAAATTGTTTAAAGTAAATAAATGAACAGAAATTATGCAAAGTTTAAAAATAAAAAATACTTATACTGTATATATATTTTTTTAAATACGACTTAGGCCAGTAATTTAAAAGGGTTTGAACAATTATTAGAAAAAACACACAATATAAAATCTGTATTTTTAAATTGTGTTTTTCTAATATTTGTGCAATTTTCACTTGATATTTTTACTTGATATTTTAAAAATTGTTTAAAAAAAATACACAAAAAATATACAAAGTTTAAAAAATAAAATACTTCTACTGTATATAATTTTAAAAAAATACGACTTAGGCCAGTAATTTAAAAAGGTGACGATATCAAGTGAAAATTGAACAAATATTAGAAAAAACACACAATTAAAAAAAAAAAAAAAATTCTGTCTGTATTTTTAGTTTTTCTAATATTTGTTCAATTTTCACTTTATGTTTTTACTTTATATATATATATTTTAAATACACAAAAAATATACAAAGTTAAAAAATAAAATACTTATACTGTATATAATTTTTTTTAAATACGACTTAGGCCAGTAATTTAAAAGGGTGACGATATCAAGTGAAAATTGCACAAATATTAGAAAAAAAACACAATTAAAAAAAAAAAAAAATTCTGTCTGTATTTTTAGTTTTTCTAATATTTGTGCAATTTTCACTTTGTTTTTACTTTATATATATATATATATATATATATATATATATATATGTATTTTTTTAAATACACAAAAAATATACAAAATTAAAAAATAAAATACTTATACTGTATATAATTTTTTTTAAATACGACTTAGGCCAGTAATTTAAAAGGGTGACGATATCAAGTGAAAATTGCACAAATATTAGAAAAAAACACATTTTCTGTCTGTATTTTTAAATTGTGTTTTTCTAATATTTGTGCAATTTTCACTTGATATTTTTACTTGATATTTTAAAAATTGTTTAAAAAAAACACAAAAAATATACAAAGTTTAAAAAATAAATGACTTCTACTGTATATAATTAAAAAAAAAATACGACTTAGGCCAGTAATTTAAAAGGGTGACGATATCAAGTGAAAA